>NC_054712.1:30077504-30137504 GCF_016097555.1 Gigantopelta aegis
GAGGGGAGGGGTGAAGATGAAATTGTACAAAATGTTCTGCACTTGAAACCCTAACCTGTGAAACCTGTCTTATGACTGCCAGTCCCACAAATAAAGTAGGATGCGTCATCATCATGACGAGTGGCAGTCCACAACCACGTCAATTCGTCATTTCCACTGCCGTGTGTAAAGATACAATTTAGAATTAATTAATAGTTTTTATCGTTCAGATTTTGATGATAACATATCATATACGGTAGCCTACTTGTTATATCATATAATATTGATATAGGACTTGAGCTTTGGTTGAATGTTATAACAATCCACTGGAGCAGCTGGCAAGGAGAGATATTTTTTTAAACACACATTTTTTATTTTTGCCAAAAAATATACATATTGTAGGCATACATACATATTTATATATAAAATAATATAATATGCACACTGCGGGGAATTGTATGTAGCATCGGGTTACAACCGATAAAATTCTATAGTAAATGGGTAATGCATGCATAGCAATAATATACAATAATAACATATGTCATGTGTCAATGTTGTCTGTTCTATGCGTGGTAGCAGTTTTCAAATACTTACATAATTTAATTAGCTGTTTTGAAATGTCGCTGGACAGTAGTTGCGTTAATTTAAATGTTGATGGTTTATTGTAATAAAAAGGTTTAATATATTTATCTCTTATGTTACTGAAGAAAGGACACACTAGAACAAAGTGATATTCGTCTTGTACAACATTCATATTGCATAGACGACAAATTCTACTATTCCTTTCAATATTGTGGTATCTGCCCGTTTCTATAATGAGATTAAGGGAAGATAATCTATATTTACTCAAAATATGTTTGTATTTCAAGGCAATAGGTTTTTGAAGATAAGGTTGTATGCAATAATTATTAACAACGAATTTGTATAACAGACATTTTGGAGAATTGTTGAATACAGCATACATAGATTGGATAAATTGATCAGTCATTCTCTGTTTGAATAGTGATATAAATGTATTGCGATTTTCTACATTTTGATTATACCATATGTGACCAAAATCATTAGTGAGAAGCAGGTCTCTTATTTGACTAACTCAGTTAACAGAACGTGGTTTTCTTATGCACTCGTCATATAGGGTGTTATATTAGCACCTACTGCTCAACATGGTCAGTATTGCTACCACCAGTTCCACTCAATTAAAAGTTCATTTCCCGTTGCGGTCCGCATCTGGTCGTAAATAGTAGTGTAAAACTATCTGCCTCAGATTAGATAGACAATTAGATCCAGAAACAGAACAGCAGATGGAGGCCGGGATACAAAGAGGTCATACTACACCGGTCATACTACACTATCTCCTGAAATGCACATTGAAATTGAATTACTTACACAACAATACGTTTGTAATTATTTCAAGACCCAGGTTTCTCCATCCAGCCACATGGGAGTGCAGAGAGGCCAGTTTACCATTTACAGACGAGAACCGTAGAAGAAAGAAGACGAAGACAAAGGGGAAGAAGGGGAAGAAGAAGAAGAAGAAGAAGAAGAAGAAGAAGAAGAAATGAATAACAACCAGAACAAGAAAACAAAACAAGAACAAGAGGAAGTAGTAGCCTATTGGTTATAATACACTGATATTTTATACTGTGTGGCATTACCAGCTTTGGATGTAGTAGCTAAGCCACCGGACATAAGAATGGTAGATACTGGGTTCGTTCCCGGTACCGGCTCCTACCCAGAGAGAGATAGGTGTAAGGCCACTCCACCGACTTCTTTCTCACTAACCACTAACACCAACCACTAACCCACTGTTCTAGCTGAGGTATGCACCCAGAACCGCGTGCTTGAACCTTAATTGGATATAAGCACGAAAACAACTATACATGAATAGTGTGACATTTAATGTGTTATTCTCAGAACTCTACACTCACTACGAAGGAAGAAGGAAGGAACGTCGCACTCAGCACATTTTAGTTACGGTTATATGGCGTCGGACATATGGTTAAGGACCACTCAGATATTTGAGGGAGGAAAGCGGCTGTCGCCACTTCATGAGCTACTCTTTTCGATAAGCAGCAAGGGATATTTTATATGCACCATCCCATAGACAGAATAGCACATACCACGGCCTTTGATGTACTAGTCGTGGTGCACTGGCTGGAGCGAGAAATAGCCCAATGGGCCCTCTGACGGGAATCGATCCCAAACCGACCGCGCATCAAGCGGGCGCTTTACCACTGGACTACGTCTCGCCCCTACATTCACTACGAATCACGTTATCTGTTTTGTTGTATAAGTGAGTTGTCTGATGGACTACTTTTTTAAAGTTTTCGTATCAACCCGCATTTCCGTGCCATGTACCTGAAAGAGTGACTGGATATAGTTCAGTGGTAGAACACTCGCCTGATGCGCAATTGGTCGGAGGATCGATCGACCTCAGTCGCTTCTTCTCACAAAAACATTTTCCGACATTGGGTACACCAAAGGGCGTGAAATAAAAGATAGCTTGCTGGTTTATGTGGTACAAAAAGCCAATATATCGAAATATCCACAAGTTAAGACTCCTAATAGCCGTAGTTTAAAATGTGCCGATGTGTCGATAAACAAATATTCCAGCCATATAATCGTAAATAAAATGTGTTGAGTGTGTCGTTAAATAAAACATTTCCTTTCCGTACCTTTTCTTCTTGGAAGAAAACTGCTTTGCTTTAGAAACCCCAGATACAAATGTACCAACTGAACAGACATCTAATAAAGGTTTTGTCTTCTAGATATTAAGGACGGAATTTACAAAGTCTGTTTATGTCTTACACAAGTGTAACTACATACATTTACAATGCTTAAACACCTGTTTATGTCTTACACATGTGTAACTATACATACATTTACAATGCTTAAACACCTGCGTTTAAGCTAAACAGGCTTCGTAAATTCGGCCTTAAGAGACGTATATGTAAAGATGACAAGGCCTAATGGGCTATTAGAAAATGTCATATCTTTAAAATATTTGAAGTCCTGAAATGCCCTAGCGGTACGGAAAGAACCTTTCTACTGGTATGACTTCCATGACATAATCCGACGTCATATAACCGTAAATAAAATGTGTTGAGTGTGTCGTTAAATAAAACATTTCCTTCCTTCCTTCTTCCGTGACATAGTACCAGCAAAGTCTGAACGCTCGTTATTAACTTCCGTGACATAGTACCAGCAAAGTCTGAACGCTCGTTATTAACTTATTTACCAGAACAGAGGGTATATTGCTTGATATGAACAGAGAAATTGTCTTCAAAGCCGACGAACTGTAATGATGAGGACTGCTAAGCAAAAACAATTTGAAATCGACACTGGGCTGTCGGTTGCTTCTTTTGTTTCCAACTCAGGTTAGTAATTAAAATTAAGATACTGTGCTATCCCGCTATTAACGACCATTGTGAACTAATCACTTTATAAACGAATGAAATTGAACTCTTTTGGAGTGACCAAAATAAAAATGAATTCTGTTGGTTTTGGTGCGTTTGTTTTTCACCTGCACTAATTATAGGGGCGGAAATTAGCTCAGTAGGTAGAGCGGTCACCTCAGATGAGTTAGTCCATTATCGTATTGAGTGTTTATTCCCGTTCCAGCTTGTGCACCACAACGTGTATATATCAAAGGTAGTGGTATCTACAACCCTGTTTGTGGGAAAGTACATATAAAAGATCCCTTGCTACTAATGAAAAAATGTTGTGGGTTTCCTCTATGACAATGTGACAGAATTACATCCAATAGCCGATGATGAGTAAAATTAATGTACTCTAGTGGTGTCGTTAACCAAAATAAGCTAACATTTTTCTACACTACTTATGTTTGTCACATGTACTCCCGCGGGACTGGGTGACCTGAGAAGAACAGTTCTCCAGAGTTCTGGGCGGATGTGTGATCCATTCTTCTTAATTAATCCATTTAATCAGGTGACGTCACACTATTGTTCTAACTGCAGGGACGGGACGCAGCCCAGGGGTAAAGTTACCGCCTGATAAGGGGTCGGTCTAGAATCGATGCCCATCGGTGGACCCATTGGATTATTTCTCGTTCCAGCCAGTGATCCTCAACCGGTGTAACCAAGGCCGTGATATGTACTATCCTGTCTGTGGGATGTTGTACATAAAAGATCCCTTGCTGCTAATTGGAAAGAGTAGCCCATTATCTCTGTGGCCCGTAACCATATCAGGCACGGCGGAGCAGGCAGGGTGTGTGTGGGGGGGGGGGGGGGGGGGGGGGGGGGGGGGGTGGGGTGATTTGTGTGTGTGTGTGGGGGGGGGGTCCTGGGACTCTAACTCTGAAACAAAAATATTATTGGTAGTAAATATGAAGGCCGAGATGAATTGTACTTGTAGAATGCAGGAAATTGCATTTAGGACATTTAGTTTTCAAACGTTTACAGAGCAGCATACCCCGAACCCCCTAGAAACTTTGCTTTGCGCCCTCGATGTCAGTAAGCCCCCCCCCCCCCCACTCCCCACCCCCCGGTAATTTTGTTCAAATGCGTAGTAATTAATCACTATATATTATGTTTGTAATAGAGAACATTGTATTAACATATCCACACACACACACACACACACACACACACACACACACACACACACACACAAACACACATACACACACGCACAATGTATACAGACTAAAACTGAAAACGATATTAAAAAACAGCCTAACAAAGTTGTTTCTTTCTCTCTCTATATATATACAGTTTTTTAAAACTCAATATACATACGTATATATGCAAATGCACCGACTACCGCGTACACTGTCTGAGGTATTTCCGTATATGTCACATCGTCACAAATTAGCTTCGTCAGCCACGATCTCACGCCATACTTTTGTTCTTGATCACTCTTGATCATCGCATTTGAACAAAATTAGCTTGATTAACATTTGTGTTTTTGTTTTCAGATTTCCACTGGACGTACGATCCCCGAGAGCGCTATCGGCGTTATTAGTTCGACGAAATTATCCGCTACACGACTGCTATATCGCTCTCAAGTGTCCGTACCACGCGTACCCCAGGCCAAACGACATCAGATCCCGTATACTATTACTGAACCGTGCTTAAAACCGCCGACCCCAGTTTGTAAAATAGCTTAGGCTATTACAAATTTTTGTTTGTTTTTGTTTAGGTGTGTGTGGGGTGGGTGGGTGGTGGTATTTGTTTAGTTTTGTTTTTACATATTACAATGGCATCTAACTCGGGACAGTTTCTTTCATATGTTTTTTTTTGTTGTTGTTGGTTTTTTGTTGTTGTTGGGTTTTTTTGGGGTTTTTTTTTGTTTTTTTTTTGTTGTTTTTTTTTTGGGGGGGGGGTTGTGTTGTTGGGTTGTTGTTGTTTTTTGGGGTGTGTGGTGGTTTTATAACTATTGCTCTACAGCCGATACAAACGGCCTGATGGTCGGTAACGTCATCTGTAAATGTCGGGGTGGGACGTAGCCCAGTGGTAAAGCGTTCGCTTGATGCGCGGTCGGTCCAGGATCGATCCCCGTCGGTGGATCCATTGTGCTATTTCTCGTTTCAGCCAGTGCTCCACAATTGGTGTAATAAAGGCTGTGGTATGTACTATCCTGTCTGTGGGATGGTGCATATAAAAGATCCCTTGCTGCTAATTGATTAGTGTAGCCCATGAAGTGGCGACAGCGGATTTCCTTTTCTCAATATCTGTGTGGTCCTTAACCATATGTCTGACGCCATATAACCGTAAATAAAATGCGTTGAGTATGTCGTTAAATAAAACATTTCTTTCTTTCTTTCTGTAAATGTCAGCCAACACCTCAACACGGTTTTGAGTTTGTCGCTGATCAGTATCAGGTATAGCCACCCTGTGCCTGGATGACAGACTGGACACAAATCCTCAAGCTACACACCAATCGATTAATCACCAAACGTGGTATTCTCTGCCCGAGTTAGTTCCTGTAAATTCTGCACAGGAGGATTCCTCTCCATCACCATGCGTCCAAAAAACATCCCAGATATGTTCTATAGGGTTCAGGTCAGCGCTCCTTGACGGCCATAGTAGAGTTTCAATTGCATGCCACTTCAGACAGTGGAGTACTGCTATCGCTTGCAAGTGCATGATTGTCAAAACAAGGAATGACAGCTCTAAATAAGATGACATTGTCATATCTCTGCCCATTGAGTGCTCCGGATACATTCACCAGACCCGGTTTACAGTTAAAGAAGATGGACCTCCAGACCATAACTGAACCTTCACCAAAGGGAACCTCTTCCAGCATGTTGTGTTGGTCATAGGCCGTGCCTCTAGATCTCCATACTGAAGTTCGACCGTCCGTTGTGTGAAGCAGGAACAGACTTAGATCTGACCAGTGTACCCTTCTCCGGGTTCTTAGGTTTCTGTGCACTCTTGCGGTACACCACCTCAGACGCTCCTGTTTGTAATGTGGAGTGAGTAGCGGACGTCTGATTGGTCTTCGAGCTCTCATACCAACAGCATGCAGCTTCCTCCTGACAGTGGACATGGACGCCCTGCTGTGTGTTCCCCATCTGGTTCTTAGCACTCTGCAGTTTGTCAATGGGGATCGTCTTGCAAGGCGTACTAGGACCCGATCTTCACGGGCATCAGTCTTCCTCGGGCATCCAGATCTTGGCCTATCCTTGACATCATGAGTTAGGACAAGTTTTTTAATCTAACGAGTGATGACAGTATGGTCAATGTTCAATTGTTTGCCAATCTCTCTGCGTGACATATCAGTGTTACGCATGCTATTCATCTGCCATTTCGTGACATCAGGCAACCTTCGTTTTGCCATAGTGGTCGCATACAAAACGAACAGTTCAGATCGCCTAAATCGCTATGTAATGGTGTAAACCTCAAACTGCACTTTTGCACATCTCACCCCCAACTTCTGTCTGTTCCTGGCACGGCTCTCATCTGAAATTAATGTTTGCTGGTATGCACGTGCTTTTAGCAGGTATCATAAATACAAGAAGTATTGCAGCCTACGCATGTCAATTTGGTTTAATTCACTATTGATCATGGTGGTGCTTAACCTTTGCGCAGGTGTATATATAACAGTATCTTCTATAACTGAGCGTTATTTAAAAACACTGTGCCAATATTCCGAGCTACAACAAACACCAGTATAGTCAGAAACAATAGATTTACTAACATTTACCAAATGATTGACGCAGGCAACTTTAATATCAGTTCCTTTACATTAATGTCGTAATTGACGTATCTGTATCGAATTAAGATTCAAACATGATATTTTGGAACCAGACTCCACCAGCTTGGACAGGATAGAAAAAAAATCCATTGTATGTGATTACTCGTGAAATAAATGCATTCTTTTTCCATTACAAGAACAGTGTCCTGAGGTTGCAGCCATTGTAAGGTGATTCCAACTAAACAGCCTCTTTGGCGATTACAATTAGGGACTACCAGTGTCTGTATATCCAATGTGTTTGCGGTCGAATGCTAATCTTTGTAGCAGACATTTTTTCATTATACCTTTGGCTACTTCAAACATTAGGATGACAGGTCAGGTCAGGTCAGGTCATAGGGCTTAATGTCATACCGGCTCCTCCGTCTAGAACAGGATAGGACGACAACAAGCACCTTGTTTATATAAACACCGGTGTTCTAAACACGAAACTGTATTTAATATGTAAGCTTAGTCATCAAAAAGAGCATGTATGTCATACACTTGTTACAATGGCATAAACTCAAAATAGTCCCTTTAGGCTTGGGGAAAAACAAATAGTTCACGTCGTTTGACTGACGTTGTATTATAATGAGTTTTAACTAGTGGTACTCTTTCAATACGTTTTTTATTAATAAAATGTTTCCGAGATAAAATGTCATCTGTTCTTGTACTGATTTTCATCCTGTGATACCATCAGAAACTACAAAAACCAAATTAGTAGTCACATTGTGCTTCAAGCATCAATTATAAGACACTGACGCATGCGCGGTGTGGATAACCACGAGGGACGGGTTTGAGACGGACCATCATGTGACAAAGATTTAACAACAATAAGAGTGTGACGTCACGCAGACATGACGGTTTCGTTAGCTCAAGGCCATCCAATTAGATTTGCAGACATATTTCAAGTGTAAAAAATACATTTGGAAAAAACTAAAACATTTATCTTTTAAGATTGAAACAAGAAATCTTATACTTGTTTTTATTTTTTTTTTAAACACCCCCAAAAAACACTTTTGTAAGCTTTTGGCTATAATCACCAGTTTATGGCGTGCCAGATGGGGTGCTGAAACGTTTTTTACAACTTCGTAAGGATGTCTTAATGTCTATAGAATTATATACCAAACAAGAAAATGTAAGTATTTCGTAGAAAAATTACTCAAATTATTTAAAACGTGAAAGACCTTTACTTGTCTTTATTCAGTTGTTATCGTATCAGCCAGACGAGATGCATAGTTATTTAACTGCATTAAACACCGATAATTATAATTATAACACATATTTGTTCTTTAAGATGATGATGATGATGATGATGATGATAATGTTGATGAATGACAAGAACAAGAAGAATAATGGGGGGACATATTCCAATTAATTCAGAATGATTTGAATACTAAAATTGAAATGATGGAATATGCTGTCAGAATGGCGGAAAAGACATATTCGATCTTTAAGATGATGATGATGATGATGATGAATAACAAGAACAAGAAGAATAATGGTGGGACACATTCCAATTAATCTAGAATGATTTGAATACTAAAACTGAAATGATGGAATATGCTCTCAGAATGGCGGAAAACAATGCACTTCAATTCAAGGAAAAAACCGAAAATGACACAGAAACGGGATAATTAATCACAATATCAGAAATTTTAGGACCAGCAACTTATAGACAAACCGCACACATTACTTTGAACCGCTCAGCTACATTAAGCCAGAGCTACCGATCGCTCTTAAATTATTTTGAGCAGTATACGTTCAAGTGGTAGCTAGTTTCCGTGACAATCAGTTTTCGTACTTAAGAGGCTATCATCACTTCGCGTGACGCTCACAATGAAAACACTAGCACTGACTGACATTCGTGGACTAGATACACGTGTAGGCGTTACTCGGGCGTGGCTCTTGGGAGACAACTCGTGTCGACGTCCAATTAAGGTTCAAGAACGCTGGCCTGGTCACGGAACCGCCAGAGCCGTCTGCCCAAGACAGGTTTAAATAGTTTAGGTATTCATTCATTTTATTTGCTGTTCGTGCTAATGTGCAATTACGTTCAAGTGCGTCTTTGTGGTCACGCACTTTAAACGAATGGGGCTGATCATAGGTTTGTGGTTTAGGTAGTATCAAGTACTGCATTTATTCTTTTTAAATTTCTTTCCAGCCTTATATCACGAGATATAGATCGATCGCGCATCAGGCGAGCTCTTTATCGCGGAGGTACGATCAGCCTCAGAACGCTAGTGTCGGTCGCTGTTGTTGGAGGCAAAGTAAAGTTTGTTTTATTTAACGACGCCACTAGAGCACATTGGTTTTTTTATGTTATCATCGGCTATTGGACGACAAACATATGGTCATTCTGACACTGTTTTTTTAGAGGAAAACAGCTGTCGCCACATAGGCTACTCTTTTACGACAGGCAGCAAGGGAACTTTTATTTGCGCTTCCCACAGGCAAGATAGCACAAACCATGGCCTTTGTTGAACCAGTTATTGATCACTGGTCGGTGCAAGTGGTTTACACCTACCCACTGAGCCTTGCGGGGCACTCACTCAGGGTTTGGAGTCGGTATCTGGATTAAAAATGCCATGCCTCGACTGGGATCCGAACTCAGTACCTACCAGCCTGTAGACCGATCGCCTAACCACGACGCCACCGAGGCCGGGCTGTTGTTGGAGGCAGACCAGGTACACGCTACCCAGTCCCGTCTTGGACTAAAACTGTCTAGCGAAGTCGGAAGTTGTATCCATGAGAAGAGTATTTTTTTTAACCCTTATTTGATGGCGGAATATCCAAATTAAACAAGTTTGTTTAAAGTTTGTTTTGTTTAACGACACCACTAGAGCACACTGATTTAGATATCATAGGCTACTACATGTCAAATATTTTGTAATTTTGACATTTAGTAGCAACGAGTATTTTATAAGCACAGTCCTACAGACAGGATAGTACATACCACGGAATTTGATATACCAGTCGTGGTGTACTGGCTGGAACGAGAACTATCCCAACAGGCCACTGACGAGGATCGACTCTAGACCGATCGCACATCAAGCGAGCGCTTCTTACCCTTGGGCTACAACCCGCTCCTGAATGTCGAAATTGCCCACACCTACACCACATACCAATATCGGGTTTTGTTGAGACAACATGTTTATAACCAAGGTTCATACACAAAGTGCTTACTAAATGTTTCATATCGAACCGGGTTTTTTTTTGGAGGGGGCAGGGGGGGTTGTTGTTTTTTTGGTGGAATTTTGGGAGGGGGATAATGGGTTTTTAATTATCATTTATTTTTTATTTTTTATTTTTTTTATTCATTTCTTTGTTGTTTTTTGTTGTTTGCTATTTTACCCATGATTCAGGAAAATCTACACGACGGAAGGGGACCTCTGCCAGACATGTAGTGGACCATACTAGATCAACTCAAGACCCTTCCAGACCACTTCAAGACCTCTTGCCGACTCACATCCCGACTCCTACTCGACCTTCCCGACCCCTTCCTGATCAACACGACTAGCCCGACCTTTTCTCGACCTCTACCCGACCTCTACCCTACTTATACCCGACCATGTACTATCGGGCACGATAGCAGCACGATAGCAGCAGACTAGGTATAAAACTGTAGTATTCTGTTCCCTATGGGCAACCTAGGGAGACACCACAGCATCGTAGAGGTCTAAAATTAACGAGCTACTCTCGATTCACTAATATCAAAACCTATATTAGCTCGGCCATTTACCTTTCGACCGACCGTTCAAAATTGCGCCAAATTCCCTCAATCAAAATTGCGCACCCTTTTCTCTTTGGCATTTAACTGCTCCATTCAAATTCCATAGCACCACCACACACCCCACCCCCCCCCCCCCCCCCCCCCTCCCGCTTGCTACCGATTTGATCGGGCTACTGGTGCTCCCTTGCAGTTGATATAGTTGATCGAGTACAGGTCGGTAAAAATATGTGACTAGATGTCTTCCCGATGAACTAGACCTTGTACACGAGTTTACCAGAGCGCTACAAGATGTATTTCAGACCGCTTCCAGACCGTCTGGCTTCTCGAGCGCTACACGGATTTTTTTGACATGTCAAAAAAAATCGTGTTGAAACCCCGACCGCTACCGACCAAGGTAGACCGCTGCAGACTGGGCGGGACCCCCCTGCAGACCGAGGGAGATCATTTCACGACCGCATGATCAAGTTTGATCGAGGTACTCAGATCGGCGATGAGAATGGACCATTAGGAAAAACTAAAATGTTCATCTGTTAAGAGAAACGTTTTGATGTTTATTGATTCTGATAGTGATATAGAGTAATAGGTCATCAAAACAGTTATCAAGTTTTCATTCCAAACATTTCCATGAATCATATGTAACGAGCAACACAAAAAAACAAACCAACAAAAAATTAACTTTAAAAAAATCTAACAAACAAAAAAGCACAAAAAAAAAAAAAAAAAAAAAAAAAAAAAATATAAAACAAAAATACAAAACAAACAAAACTGCATTTAATTATTATTTATTTACCGGGCTCGGCGGCGTCGTGGTTAGGCCATCGGTCTACAGGCTGGTAGGTAAAAGTTCGGATCCCAGTCGAGGCATGAGATTTTTAATCCAAACCCTGAATGAGTGCTCCGCAAGGCTCAATGGGTAGGTATAAACCACTTGCACCGACCAGTGATCCATAACTGGTTCAACAAAGGCCATGATTTGTGCTATCCTGCCTGTGGGAAGCGCAAATAAAATATCCCTTGCTGCCTGTCGTAAAAGAGTAGCCTATGTGGCGACAGCGGGTTTCCTCTAAAAAAAACAGTGTCAGAATGACCATATGTTTGACGTCCAATAGCCGATGATAAGATAAAACATCAATGTGCTCTAGTGGTGTCGTTAAATGAAACAAACGTTACTCTTTCTTTTTTTTTGGTTGTTACCAAGTATCTCTACAATGAATATCATGTAAGAAAACACGCCAATTTGTACATAAAGACTGCTTGGGATTACCCCCAACGTGTCCTCGTAATGAGCATTCAAGAATAAAAATAACCTGTCGCGATTTGGCAGGTGGCTCCAAAAAACCGAAAAACGATATGTCCTTCCAAGAGTTGTTTGTTTCGATCAATGGGCATTAATTCTCTAACATAATGAGTGTACGGGAATGGCAGTCACACAAGAATACACTGATTTACCAGCCATGAAGTAAACAGTTTGTTCGAAATGAATTTCATGTCAATGTGGAAAATGAGTTGATGGGAATCTAGTGAGCGTGTTCTGCCGAAAACAATCTAGAAGTAGGAAAACGCTCAGTCTGTCAGGTTTTGGCGTGAAATTGGTCTCACGCCGGTCCGATAAGGCGCCACGCTCGCAATAATCTGGCCCGATGACCAACGATTGTCATTATAACAGGAACATTTGTCATAAACACGTTTTGCGGGGCCGTTGTGGTAAATTAGGAGGCAGATCGATCGGAGGGATGTCAGTTATGCGAGTGCGACTGTTTGCGTGTAACGACCAATGTGTTCCGGTCCAGACGGATTTCGTTGTAAAAACGATTCCACGAGGTTCTGGCGCCAGGGAATCTCTCTCAGATTTGCTGGGAACTGGATGGTGAAGGAAAACCATGTTAGGGAAGGAAGGAAGGATATATTGTATTTAACGACGCACTCAACACATTTTATTTACGGTTATATGGAAAGAAAGAAAGAAAGAAATGTTTTATTTAACGACGAACTCAACACATTTTATTTACGGTTATATGGCGTCGGACATATGGTTAAGGACCACACAAATATTGAGAGAGGAAACCCTCTGTCGCCACTTCATGGGCTACTCTTTTCGATTAGCAGCAAGGGATATTTTATATGCACCATCCTACAGACAAGATAATACATACCACGGCCTTTGTTACACCAGTTGTGGAGCACTGGCTGGAACGAGAAATGGCCCAATGGGTCCACCAACGGGGATCGATCCTAGACCGACCGCACATCAAGCGAACGCTTTACCACTAGACTACGTCCCACCCCACCATGTTTCTACTAATTTAGCTGGATGATGAAAAAACACAAAACATGTAAGGGTCTTTAGTGTGTAACAGTTTCTACTAGATAGGTTGCTGGATGATCAAGTTTAACCATGTAAGAAAGAGTGTTTTGGCGAATAAAACGATTCTACTAGTAGAAGTAGAAGCATGTAAGGGTGTCTTAGTGGTTAAACGTGTTCATTTGTCTATTAGTCTCGACTATAAAGTTAAACCATATATGGGTGTTTCAGCGTGTAAACGTTTTGCTTGTTATCCTATTCCCTACAGGCATGGAGCTATTTAACAAATACACCATCAGTGTCTGCTAGCCCAGATAATAGAAACTAGTTGAATTTCAGCGTCTGGCCCATGGACTAAATAGAGCAGGTCGAAGAATCCGAACAGAAAAATAATTAGCGTACTCATGTTTGTTTCTGTAAAAGACAGAGTCCAAAAGATGTTTTGACAAGTTCGCAACTGCTCCTATAATACCACTGCCACTCCCCGTGTGTTTTATGTTGTTTATTAAATATATGTAAGAAGATTGCCACTGGTTGAACAAATTTCAACATAGTAATGGCAACATTTAAATAAGGAGCGGTTTTACAAATGTAGATGTCGATGTCTTGTCAGAGTTGTTCCCCTTCCAAATATCTCACCAAAAACCACATTAATAGCCATTTCCATTTTATTAATTTTTCAATACCATATCCCTCCACAAGACTGATATCAAAAGATGTTACAATAGAGTCGTTAGTAAACAGCCATAAATCACTGCCAGGTGGTTTGTTTGGTTTGTTTTGGGTTTGTTTTGTTTTGTTTTGATTTGTTTTGTTTTGTTTTTGACTTGGGTTTTTTTGGGGGGTTGTGGGTTTTTTGTGTTTTTTTGGTTTTGTTTACAGAAGAGAGATGATACTGACCGCGATAATATCGAATATAATAGTCTATATGAGGATTGCCACTGGATTGCGACGGACATTACATATAATGTTGACTTGTGCAAAACGCCCTCAGTCCTAGGGGCGAGATGTAGTCCAGTGGTAAAGAGTTCACTTGATGCACGGTCGGTGTGGGGTTGATCCTTGTTGGTGGGGCCCATTGGGCTATTTCTCGTTCCAGCCAGTGCACCACGACTGGTATATCAAAGGCCGTGGTATGTACTACCCTGTCTGTGGGATTGTGCATATAAAAGATCCCTTGCTGCTAATCGAAAAGAGTAGCCCATGAAATGGCAACAGCGGGTTTCCTCTCTCAATATATGTGTGGTCCTTAACCATATGTCTGATGCTTTATAATCGTAAAATACAATACCCCCTTTCTGTTTTTACGTCATCTTCTCTCGGCTGAATCGCACACCACCATGTTTTGTCATGCATACTTCGGATTCGTGGCACTTTGCCATCAATTTTATAACGTTTACTTTTTGGTCTCGTCTTTGCCCAGTTATCTCTGTTTCTTTTCCTTGTTCTACCTCGGGTACTTTGTACAACAGGTGACGAGAATTCTTCCAATAAGTCGGCGATATCTTTGCCCTGTACAGTAGCCATTTGTAGATAGCTGTTTGCGCATGTGCAGTGGATTGAGTGCGTGTTAGTATAGCACTAAAGCAGGACTGGGGATGCTTTGGATAAAACAACCAGATTTTGTTCAGCAATAAATCACACAGAAGGACATGTTAGTGAATGCTGGGAATCTGATAAGAAGTAAATTTTCAGTTGGATCATTTAATCAAGAAGTTTTTTTAAGTAAGGTTTAAATTATGGGTTAAAGGCATACAGTCACAGATTTAAGGACATTATTTCTCTAAAAATGGATAATAACTAAAAATTAAATTAATTGTTGGAAACCAAATCTGGCTATTGCATCACCTTAACTGAACCATGGTGGAGTGAAATCCATGTCAACCCTCTTGGCAATTTTAGTTTCTCAATTATGGACCATTGCCATAATTCAATTATTTTTACAAAATATCATTAAAAAATGGAGTATTGTGGTTATGAAAATGGTTGAATAAAGTACATTTAGGGACAAATCAATTTTTTTTTTTTTTTTTGGTTCAGGTAATACTTTGTTAGACCATTAAATAGGTCAGTAGTCTGTGACAATATGCCTTTAAAATGAGGATTTATTTCAAATATTTTTTTTTTTTTTAATGACGAAAACCCCAATGTGTCACCCCTTAGGGGATTCAAGGCTTACCCATAATAAGTGTGATGTCAAGCATACGAGTATGTGTCCATGGGTTGCGGTGTGTTGTTCTCATTCATCAGTCAAATATAACACGTTTCGTGTTGAGGTGTCAGAGTGTGTGTGAATCCATGTCCGGCATGGCACGCACAGTGGTCAGACGTCTTAAATTATCAATGTAATTAGCGACAACTGCTGACTTGACTAGGTCATTTGAAGACCACATCGCAGGTCTTCGCGGCATTTACAGACTTAATTGAGTCAGGGATCGAAGACAATTTTATTACAGTGGGTGATAGCAAGAAAACTATCAAAGTCCTCTGACGCGGGGTTAGGGAGAGAGAGAGAGAGAGAGAGAGAGAGAGAGAGAGAGAGAGAGAGAGAGAGAGAGAGAGAGAGAGAGAGAGAGAGAGAGAGAGAGACAGACAGACAGACAGACAGAGACAAAGAAAGAGAGAGAGACAACGAAAGAGATAGACAGATAGAGAAAGAGAGAGAGAGAGAGAGAGAGAGAGAGAGAGAGAGAGAGAGAGAGAGAGAGAGAGAGAGAGAGAGAGAGAGAAAAAGAGACAGACAAAAAAGAGAGAGACAGACACACACACAGAAAAACAGACAGAGAGAGACAGAGGCAAAGAAAGTGAGACGGGCAGAGAGAGAGAGAGAGAGAGAGAGAGAGAGAGAGAGAGAGAGAGAGAGGAGGAGAGAGAAAGAAAGAAAGAAAGAGAGAGAGAGAGAGAGAGAGAGACGGGAGAGACGGGAGAGACAAAGAGAGACGGGAGACGGACAGACAGACAGAGCATAGCCCACTCCAACTGAAAAGCAGTAACGGATAATTTACACACACATTCCCATAGACAGAGCAGCTCATACCACTACGGTACCTTTGGTATACCAGTCGTACAGCACTGGTCGACTCGGGAAGAAAACCTGAGCGGATTAAGAGCGATATATTCTACGATGCATCACACCTCGGGCGATCACAGCCACTATGATGTATCTCATTCCCTGGTCCAAGAGAGACGCAATAGTGCCATGGATAGGACTTCACAAAGGAATTACGCACCCTTCCATTTCTCTCACATGCCATGTACGAAATACAACTGTTTATTTTTAAAGGGACATACCCTAGTTTTTAAACACTAAGGCATATTTTTAATTGAGAAGTAACAGTTATGGAGTCTAGTTTAATCTATTTTAGAGGGTATTTCACCATTTCAAAGTAACAGACTCATGTTTCAATCATTTGTAACTGTATTCAAATGTGTTACAGGTTTGTAGATTAACTAAACTTAGTGTTAATTTTCACGGGTTGAAACTAGGGTCTGTCCCTTTAAACTCTCCACGTCCATCAATAAGTCTGAGGATGACTGTGCCATTAACGTAATGTAAGGCAACTATTAAATGAAAGAGAAAAAACAAATCTGGATGAGAAAATGCTGAGAAATATCAGAGAGATTAAAATCGATATTTTACTCTAATTTAGTTGAGTGTCTACTGACAGTTATATGGCTCACTGACAGAAGCTGACTGTAAACATTTACTATCAGAGTCGTAACTTTACGACCATCAGCCACTTTTTGGACGCAACATTAACTGTAGTCAATTTTGTTTTGTCACAAAGGAACCGGTGAATTGGCATGAAAGTTTTTTGTTTGTTTTTGTTGATTACTTTTTGATTGTATTGTTTGTTTTGTTTGTTGTTGTTTGTTTTTTGGTTTTTGGGGGTTTTTTTTACTACATAATATTATAGTAAAGATTCGGGCTTAGCTGCCTACCTTTGCTGTTCCAACATTTTGTCTTCAGTCCTGTATTTAAAATGAGATTCAATCTGCAGAATTTGATGACAATTTTCAGAGAAACGTTTAATTATCGTAGAACCTTTTTAATATATAAATTTTATGAGCTTTGGTATGGGTTTAAAACTTTTTATTTTATATGATATTTAGTATACTGTTACATTGCCAATTTTATGGGTTCACTTTGAAGGCAAACGGGCTATAACTATTGTCGTACATTAGCACGAATCCACAATAGTCTAGTCCAAAGATCGATTATTTCTATTAAAGGCATACTGTCACAGATCACTGACCTATTTAATGGTCTAGCAAAGTATTACCTGAACAAAAACAATTTGATTTGTCCCTAAATGTACTTTATTCAACCATCTTCATAACCACCATACTCCATTTATTAATGACATTTTGTAAAAATAAGTGAATTATGGCAATGGTCCATAATTCAAAAACTAAAATTGCCGAGAGGGTTGACATGGATTTCACTCCATCGTGGTTCAGTTAGGTGATGCGATAGCTAGATTTGGTTTCCAACAATTAATTTAATTTTTATTTATTATCCATTTTTAGAGAAATAAGGTGCTTAAATCCGGGACGTATGCCTTTAACAATATTCATGAAAATAGACACTACTTTCCTCGCCCCTCCTACGGCTGTTAACCCCTCTTTCTTTCTGCTTTTCTTCTTTTTATGGTTTTTTTTTTTTTTTTTTTTGTCTCGTAAAAGGCGCCTATTTTCAGCTACAGTCAGTCTTCGTTTACTGCCTGTTGTCGTTTACTGCTTGTTTTCGATAATTGCCTATTGTTATCTGCTTTCGTTTACGATGCTTTTAGTGGTTGCACATGCGGAAAAGGATTGTTGCCTTTTTAATTTGTGCTGATTTTATTTGCCCTCCAGGAAAAGCGCGTCTCTCGGGGAGTCGGCTAACCTTCATGAAAGGAAATATACAATATGATCATCTATAATCAAAGTGTTGTTTACGACTTGTAGATAGTCAAGTATGCCATAGATGTGGAAGGATGGAAAGAAAGACAGTTTTATTTATCGACGCACTCAACACATTTCATTTACGCTTGTATAGCGTCAGGCATATGGTTAAAGACCACACAGATATTGAGAAAGGAAAGCCGCTGTCGCCACTTCATGGGCTACTCTTTCCGATTAGTTTCCTCTCTCAATATCTGTGTGGTCCTTAACCATCCATATGTCTGACGCCATATACCCGTAAATAAAATGTGTTGAGTGCGTCGTTAACTAAAACATTTCCTTCTTCTTTCCGATTAGCAGCAAGGGATCATTTTGTATGCACCATCCCACAGACAGGGTAGTACATAACACGGTCTTTGATATACCAGTCGTGGTGCACTGGCTGGAACGAGAAATAGGCCAATGGGTCCACCGACGGGGATTGATCCCACATCGACCGCGCATCGAGCGAACACTGTACTACTGGGCTACGTTCAGCCCCATATATGTGGAAAGGGACACGAGGTAATGCAAAAGGGTAAAATGAAGGGTATTGTACGAAGGAGGGAAGAGAAACAAGTAGGGGATATACGGTGAGGAGCGATATTTAATGAATATTATTTAGTTAACTTTTCTTTCAGACAGGCAGACATGACAAACAAATATATATGTGCATACGTGCGCGTATGTATGTGTGTGTGTGTGTGTGTGTGTGTGTGTGTGTGTGTGTGTGTGTGTGTGTGTGTTAGAGTAAGATTTTTTTAAACAAAAGAATGAAAGAAATCATATAATTCATGATCACTGTTTTTCGTTATTTTTTTCATAATATACACACTCCCTGCTATTGGTTTTCACCGAAGCAAAACAAAGACGCTTACTTGTGTTTAAACACTGCTCGCTCTTGAAGTTATTACAATCTACGGCCATTAACAGACAGACGTCGTGACGGACGGGATCAATAGATAGTGGAAATATAAATATTTCTCTTCGTGATTCCGGTCGGTTTCGTAAACGGACTGCGAATGTTTGAATTAAAATGCGGCTCTTCTCACAAACAATCAGATCAACGCTCCCAACGGTACTAATCAATAGCGGCATGTTTTCCCTTTTTTCACTCAGTTAATTCTATTACTGTAAATCGCAAATCGCTACACTATGGTTATCCCCCGCTTTGCGAACAGGAGACGCGTAGACACCATGGTCAGTTCGAAGTCGTTGTGATATTGTCTCACTGTACTGGCAATGACGAATCAATGAAAATGGCGGGAATTCCGTTTGTCCCTAATCCGTGTACGTGTACGTAATCCGCAACGAGTGATCCGTAACAATTACTTCCAATGCCAACAGGTTGAGCAGAGTCCATGTCTGACTCATCCTTCGGGACTCAAAATTCCATAGCACCAAACCACCCCTCCCCTGTTACCGATCCACGGTTGGACTGCAGGTGCTCCCTTGCATCTGACAGTGCAGGCACCCCACCCACCCCACCCACCCCACCCACCCCACCCCACCCCACCCACCCCACCCTGCCCCACCCACCCCACCCCACCCCTTCACACTCCCCACCCCGTTCCTGTCCAGGACAGAGGAACCGGCTGAGGCCGAAACCTGCGCCCAGGACAGGCGTGCGCTACAACAGCTTGCTCTGAATGTGCACGTTAAACTCTCTGACCTGACCTGACCTGACCAGTCCATGTCTGCGGTTCCGTACACGTGTGGAATGCGCTACTAAAGCTCTTTTCACATCTATACGGATACGGACTCGATCACGTGGTATATTTATACAGACGTGAGATCCCATAATCGGACGCAGTGTTCACATAATGTTTATTGTATTCATTTTTCACATTATGGTGGATTGCAACATACACACAACATAGGTGAAAATACATAAACAGGTTAATTAAAAATTAAATTAATAATTTAAGATGAGTCACACTATATCACAGGGCAAGTTCTACTAAAACCACTTAGAAGCAGTAATGATAGTTGTAACAATATACGTTTCTTTTTTTTAAAATTATATGAAGTTACTATGGAATTTAATTATGCACCTTATAAACTGCCAATTTTACCTGTAATAACTCACTAATACTTTTTTTTTTCCTTTATACGTGTACACATGATGATAATGAAAGCAAACAACTCCAACACACTGGTTTTTATATCAATTCTGTCATCTAACCTGGGGGTGGAAATTACAATTAAATTTTTTCGCGAAAATCGATTAAGGAATTTTATAATCTATTATCACATCAGAATAGCCAAAGCGATCAATTTCCGATTATAATCGATCATTGGAACATCATCACGTTAAAATAAACTAAACTGTGGCTCTCACTTTGTATGTAACTATACGTAGCGCGGTCAAGTTAGAATACAACTTTAGTCAAACGTTATCAGTCCACATAAAACTAAAAATGAGTCCTTGTCATTATGTATTCATCGTTGTTAAACGGAGCGTAGCAAGTCAACCGCTTTCACACTTGAGAGAGAGGGAGAGAGAGTAAGTGTCTTGCACAAAGCATGCAATTACAACGACCCATCGAATATCCATTAGTTTTCCAATCCAAATTGTCTGCAATTGTTACATAAAGAATATACTCTTTATTAAAGTTTTCAGCTGGTAGTTTGATCTATTATTAAAATGAATCAATACAGACGCCCAATGACACTATAATCGAACCTTCGAAGGTATGCTGTTTTCTAGTTAATAGCTGGTGTAGTTTCCAATGACGCTATAATCGAACCTTCGAAGGTTTGCTGTTTTCTAGTTAATAACTGGTGTAGTTACCAATGACGCTATAATCGAACCTTCGAAGGTGTGCTGTTTTCTAGTTAATAACTGGTGTAGTTACCAATGTCAATGACACTATAATAGAACCTTCGAAGGTATGCTGTGTTCTAGTTAATAACTGGCGTAGTTTCCAATGACACTATAATCGAACCTTCGAAGGTATGCTGTGTTCTAGTTAATAACTGGTTTAGTTACCAATGACGCTATAATCGAACCTTCGAAGGTATGCTGTGTTCTAGTTATAACTGGTGTAGTTACCAATGACCTATAACGAACTATATGCTGTGTTCTAGTCGACGCTATCGAACCTTCGAAGGTATGCTGTGTTCTAGTTAATAACTGGTTTAGTTACCAATGACGCTATAATCGAACCTTCGAAGGTATGCTGTGTTCTAGTTAATAACTGGTGTAGTTACCAATGACGCTATAATCGAACCTTCGAAGGTATGCTGTGTTCTAGTTAATAACTGGTGTAGTTACCAATGACGCTATAATCGAACCTTCGAAGGTATGCTGTGTTCTAGTTAATAACTGGTGTAGTTACCAATGACGCTATAATCGAACCTTCGAAGGTATGCTGTGTTCTAGTTAATAACTGGTGTAGTTTCCAATGACACTATAATCGAACCTTCGAAGGTATGCTGTGTTCTAGTTAATAACTGGTTTAGTTACCAATGACGCTATAATCGAACCTTCGAAGGTATGCTGTGTTCTAGTTAATAACTGGTTTAGTTACCAATGACACTATAATCGAACCTTCGAAGGTATGCTGTGTTCTAGTTAATAACTGGTGTAGTTACCAATGTCAATGACACTATAATAGAACCTTCGAAGGTATGCTGTGTTCTAGTTAATAACTGGCGTAGTTTCCAATGACACTATAATCGAACCTTCGAAGGTATGCTGTGTTCTAGTTAATAACTGGTTTAGTTACCAATGACACTATAATCGAACCTTCGAAGGTATGCTGTGTTCTAGTTAATAACTGGTGTAGTTACCAATGTCAATGACACTATAATAGAACCTTCGAAGGTATGCTGTGTTCTAGTTAATAACTGGTGTAGTTTCCAGTGACACTATAATCGAACCTTCGAAGGTATGCTGTGTTCTAGTTAATAACTGGTGTAGTTACCAATAATTCTTTAATCAGCACGCATTGCCGTTTTGGCGCTGGGTACTTCAAAGTAACAGTGTGACTTAGATGACAAAATATAACAAGGCAATGTTAGCCCAATATACATTGATAAATATTGTTATGTGGGAGGTAAATGATTTTCGCTATTAAATACTGTGCTTTAAAAAAAGTTTTTTTTTTTACGTAAGAACTATTATTTCTCTCAAAGATACAACTGAATTAATTAGCCTAACCGTGGGTATTTTCTTTTCTTTTTTAAGACCGAATTTCTCTATTAAAATTTAAAATGATGTACTAATAAATGTGTTTTCAACTTCAAAAAAATATATATACTTCAAAATTATTTGTTATCAAAAATAAAACTAGCGTTGCTTTAGGCGAGGGCCAACCTTTTCTGTTTTTTGGTCAAGTAATACTAGTCGGTGGGTCTATTAGGCTATTTGTCGTTCCAGCCAGTGCACCACGACTGGAATATCAAAGAACGTGGTATGTGTTATCCTGTATGTGGGATAGCGTATAATAAAGATCAATTGCTACTAATGGAAAATTGTAGCGGCTTTCTTCTCCAAGACCACATGTCAGAATTACTCAATGTTTGACATCCAGTAGCCGATGATTAATAAATTAATCTGCTCCAGTGGTGTCGTTATACAAAACAAACATTAAAGGGACATTCCTGAGTTTGCTGCATTGTAAGATGTTTCCGACTAATAAAATATTTCTACGATTAAACTTACATATTAAATATATTTTCTTGTTTAGAATATCAGTGTCTGTATATTCAATGTGTTTTTGGTCGTCTTAATAATTGTAAGAAGCCAAAACTGGATTTTGTTTTCCAATAATTTCGTACGTACGAAAAAAAATCTTTTTTAGGCAATAAAATGAAATGTAACTAAGTACAAATATTAGAACGATCAGAAACACGTTTAATATACAGCCACTAATATTTTATGCAGAAAAATATATCTGATATGTAATTGCAATCGTTAAAAAGTCTTTGTTACTCGATAACATCTTAAAAAGTACAGCAGACTCAGGAATGTCTCTTTAACTTTTAATTTTAAATAATAATTATTATTTTTGTGTACAGGATGAGCAGTCTCGTTTTCCACGCCACTGAATTACATTTCGTTAATTGTACACTCCCCCACCCACAATTACAAAATCTGATAAATAACATATTAATATTACCCATTCATAATAATGTTCATATGGAACAAAAACAACCCTGAATAATCGATATTATATTGTTGCGCACACGTTAAAACTAGCATGAACTTTCTCTCTCTCTAATACTCTATAAATAAAATATTTATTTCCTGTCAAGAATATGACCTTGATCTTGATATAGTGAATGTATTTGTGTTGTCTTAAACATAGGGAATAAAATACTGCCTTTGAATTATATGCGCTGCCTGTTCCATTCTCCTGTTTATGTTAATGTTTCTTCGTTTTGTCTATTTTCTTCTCGCCTTTCTGTGAAAACATTATACCTAACAGTTAATATAGCCTTTTCTGGAAATTGGGTGATAATTTACCAAAATTCAATCAGGCAATTTAGCAACCATCTCCACGATTCGATCGTCTCGCAGATAGATTAGAAATCATCAGCAAGGCCAAAAACAAGACGCGTGGCCATAAATTAAGTAATTATTATCGAGTCTTTCCGTCAAGCACACAGAATTCCCGCCAAACTGTGTGTCAGTGGAGCGACACGATAGTTAGGGGGAAATGGATGACGTCAGACTCAGGGGTTCTTTCAAAACTTTCGAATTATTCATTTTAAAACAAAAACAAACAAAAATAGGAAAAAAATATTTTAATCGCTAACCACCAACCTCTCTCCATTTTTTTTTTTTTTTTTTTTTTTTTTTTCAATGTAAATATTTTAAAAGAAAAGAGTTTAGCTTAGTGGTACAGGAACACGATTTTGCTTTTAAATGTAATAAGTTCCTGGCATTTTAATGAATATTTATTAGATATCAAACAACAAACTTAGAGTAATTCTGACAGGTCTGCACGAGTGTTTCTGATGAATGGGTTTCTTCTCGTTACAGCCAGTGCACC
Organism: Gigantopelta aegis; assembly: GCF_016097555.1. Lineage (NCBI taxonomy): Eukaryota > Metazoa > Mollusca > Gastropoda > Neomphalida > Peltospiridae > Gigantopelta > Gigantopelta aegis. Next base: position 30,101,641 of record NC_054712.1, read on the forward strand.
ACAACTGGACAAAGGCCGTGGTATGTGCTTTCCTGTCTGTGAGAAAGTGCATATAAAAGATCCCTTGCTGCTAATGGGCAACTGTAGCGGGTTTCCTCTGATGACTACGAGTCAGAATTACCAAATGTTTAACATCCAGTAGCCGATGATAAATTAATCAATATGCTTTAGTGGCGTCGTTAAACCAAACAAACTTTAAAAAAATTTCCGCCACACAAGATAAGGCAGGGGTATTTGGTATTTTATGTGGACTTTTCAGAGAGGAGCTAGACATTGTACCGCAGCATTTAAAACACCAAGGGTCCAGTGATAAAGCGCTCGCCTGATGAGCGGTCGATCTAAGATCGATCCCCGTCAGTGGCCCATTGGGCTATTTCTCGTTCCAATCAGTGCACTACGACTGGTATATCGAAGGCCGTGCTCTGTGCTATCTTGTCTGTGGGATGGTGCATATGAGATATTTCCTGATACTAATGGAAAAATGTAGCGGGTTTACTCTTTAAGATATATGTTACAATTACCAAATGTTTGACATCCAATAGCTGATGATTAATAAATCAATGTTCTCTAGTGGTGTCATTAAACAAAGCAAACTTTAATGCACCAAACATATGGAACGCCCAAATAAATACTTTGTTTTTGTTTAACGACACCACCAGAGCAGGTTGATTTATTAATCATCGGCTATTGGATGTTAAACATTTGGTGACATTTTTACATATTATATTTTTTTCATAAGTTGAAAGGGATCTTTCATATGCACCATCCCACAGACAGGATAGCACATACCACGACCTTTGGTATATATACCAGTCGTGGTGCATTGGCTAGTATCAAAAATATCCTAGAGCGACCGCGCATCAAGTGAGCGCTTTACCACTGGGCTGCGTCCCGACCCGGAACACCTAAAGTGCCAAATCCATTTGCAACGTATCCAATGTAAAATACTGATACGTGGAAACGAATAATTACAGCATGTAACATCAGTTTATATATACCTACTTGATTTATGTTCCGTCTGCCGGAGAACTAATCTCATCAGTTTAATCACTAACAAGCGATCAGCAGGAGCGGGTTTCAGATCTGATTTATTACGAGTCCGATCCCTCGCTTAATTTGCTCTCATGGCCGCTCCATCCATGCACCGAGTCTGGGCTGTGTCCGCCGAAGACAAATAAACGAAATCAATCTGACCAATATAGACTATTATTAAACTATCACCGCCTTAATTAGAATACGCAAAGACTGGGTGATATGGGAGTAGTAGTAATTTATATGCATATGCGTAGCTATATATCTAGATCACAAAATAGATATAAATGTATTAATTAATAATAGTGATAGCGTTACAGCTGAACAGGTAAATTATATTGTAACCGATCTAGGTTATCAATTCAGCAATCAGTGTGTTTGATGTATCTAAAAATGGATATAACTCTTCAAAGCCATGGTTTAACAAGGAGTGTAAAATAAAGAGCGATGCATTTCATGAAGTCAAAAATAGGTACTCAGCAGATAAGTCTAATGATGTCAAAATGTTACTGAAAAAATAAATCCAAAGAATACAAGTAAGAGCTTAATTTAAGTTATAGAAAACATCAAGAAAAATGTCCCAAACAACTTGATTCATTAACCTAGGGCTTTTGGAATACTTTGAATAAATTTTCAAATAATAAGAGTAAAAACCATGATATTTCAAAAAATACATTTATATGAATATTTTAAAACGTTAAATGCAGATACGCATGTTGATATAGATGGTATAACGGACAATATAAACATAAAGGAATTGTGTGAAAATCTCTTGTTTGACAACATTCTTAATGGTGTTATAACTGAAAGCGAAATATCTGAAACGATCCTAAAGTTAAAAAATAACAATGCTCCAGGTGCTGATGCAATACTTAACGAATATCTAAAAACAAATATTCTCCCCTGTTAATCCCGGTCTATTTTAAGATGTTTAATATTATATTAGACACGGGTATCATACCAGACAGCTGGACAGTGGGGATAATTAAACCAATATATAAAACTAATTGTAATCCAAATGATCCCGACAACTATAGAGCTATAACTCTAATCATATTAAATCTTTTGTATATTCTTGTAATAGTTGTAGTCGCCGTTATTGTCATATTGTCATTATTGTATGTTATTAGGAGAGGGTCTCGTAAGTTGCATAACTTGTGCCCAATCCATTTATACCTAATATGCAATAAAAAATATGTTCCAATCAAATCAGTTGTGTTGGTAAACTGTCTACTGCCATTATTAATAACAGACTAAACCTCTTTGCTACTGAAATAAACTTTATAAACAGGGATCAGGCTGGATTTGGCAAAGTTCATTCAACGAGCGATAATGTATACTGTATGCATGTTTTATTGTCGTTATACCTGTCGTTTAGTAAAAATTATACTGTACTTTGTTGATTTTCGAAAGGCTTTTGACTCTATAAAATTATAGTGATTGACGAAACTCGCTGTCCATGCATAAGGTACTCCTAGATATACCTGCTAGGAATCTTTTATGTGCAGTTTACAACTGACAGGATAACACACACCACGTGGTCCGACATACCAGTCGTGGAGCACTTCTTGTAATAAAATCTCCAAATTCTGTTACATCGTAACAGCTACCATAAGCTCCCCACCCCATTATTATACTGTTGATTTATTCGTTTCGTTAATGCGACTTAAAGTATGTATCCCATATAAGACTTCATACATGACTCGGTTCCTAGCAAATCAAGTCCTACCACTTAACAAACCAGCCCCAAGTTCAGCCGGCGATAGTTTTGTTAACGTTCGCAAACTATTTTATTGGTTCCCGACGTGGTTATTTGGTTTACTGTGAAGCGCATAAAGCAGTTTTTCTGCTCAGTCTGGCTGAACCCAGCCTTGTTGTTCTATTCTCGCGATTTAGTGCCTACGCAACAAGAGCTGCGTTCAGCAATACAGAGCGGAATAACGCTCGCTAATCTGGTAAATGCGCTTCACGTTAAACCGAATAACTACAGTTAGTTTCTTTTGTTTAACGACACCACTAGAGCACATTGATTAATTAATCATCAATTTTGGATGTCAAAACTTTTTTTTTAAATAATTATTCTGACGCGTAGTCCTCAGAGGCAACTATTTACATTTTTGTGCTAACAGCAAACTGAATGACGACATCGGACATCAGTTAAATAGATAACGAGCGTTATCTTCGCCCGTTTTTCCTGAACGCAGGGAGATGTCATATCCTGCCCTCATTCTGCCTTTGACGCTATCTCTGGCTGTCAGTTTGTACCAAGATGCACACGTCTGCACTTTAAGAAGATTAGGACACATAAACTAGATTTTCCTTTTCTTGTGTAAAATACATGTTAATAGTTTCTTTGAAGCGTTGACACACTGAGGAGTAATTGTTATCGAGAAGCACTAATTGACAACCGTCAGACTCAATTAAGCTCGCGTGATCTGTTTTCGCTAGCATCCTACTTCTGCTATAAAAATGATATAAATAAGACAATTAATAGGAGTAATTATTACTGACTGTAACAACAGTTAAATAAAATATGTCCTCTAATATCGATATTTACGCAACGTCGCTCTACATACCCAGGGCTTGTAACTAGAAAAAATAAATGTTATATTTAACGACGCACTCAACACATTTTATTTACGGTTATATAGCGTCAGACATATGGTTAAGGACCACACATATTTTGAGAGGAAACCCGTTGTCGCCACTACATGGGCTACTCTTTCCGATTAGCAGCAAGGGATCTTTTATTTGCGCTTCCCACAGGCAGGATAGCACAAACCATGGCTTTTGTTGAACCAGTTATGGATCTACTAGTCGGTACAAGTGGAAGTGGTTTACACCTACCCATTGAGCCTTGCGGAGCACTCACTCGGAGTTTGGAGTCGGTATCTGGATTAAAATTCCCATGCCTCGACTGGGATCCGAACCCAGTACCTACCAGCCTGTAGACCGATGGCCTAAACACGACGCCACCGAGGCCGGTAGCTTGTATCTAGAAGCTAACGGTAGTCGGAAAGCAATATTAAAAAGTTAGATGTGTAACACGAACCACTCGTAATTTTACTCCTCACATAGGACAGGTGTAAATTTCCAGATTCACGACAAAATTTAGTTCTACCCCAGACCAGTCGTAGCGCAGACGTAACATTAGTTTGTGTGATTAAAAAGGCGAAGGGCGGTATGATTCTAATCCTAATCAGGTCAGGTAATAAGTTTTAATGTGCATATTCAGAAAAATATGGTGTAGCACACGCCTGTCGTGGGCGCAAGTGTCGACTCTCGCCGGCTCCTCCGTCCAGGACAAGAAAGGGTTGGGGGGGGGGGGGGGTCGCCCGGGCGAGTGTAGTTTTGGAACTGTTGAATTTGCAAATGTTCCGAGGAATTATGGTGAAATAGAAACTTGAGTAATTTCGTGAAGCAAACTTGGACTAATAGTTTAGAACTCGTTGCTGGAATCCTGCCTTCAAGGAGACTGGTGGTTTTACTCCCATAGATGCCTCTTTTTAGTCATTAGAAGGACTCTGCCGTTGGGGGGGGGGGGGGGGGACGTTTTGAGAGTGTCCTGAGAAGGGCACTGTAGATTGGTGGGAGGCACCCTATGGGAGTATCATTGAAAGTCCTTAGAAGGTCTGTTTGTAATGTCCGGACGGTCATTTGTGTCCTCAATGTTGGTCTGCTAACCGTAATATTAACTATATTATTATAATATATTACTGAATTCTGTGCGATGTTAGAAGATGATCTTAGAAAACAAATGAATTGATCGCAATTGTTATATGTTTCCGCATCTGTAATTAGTCTTACGTTAATTACGTGATTTGTAATTTATTTAACGACACCTCATCACATTTGATAAACTACTACTATTTGGTGTATAATATGGTTATTTCGACACTTCGGGCGCGCGAGAGAGCGGGTGGGAGCGCGAGGGACTCGTTTCAAAAGTAAGCACGCGATTTTTATATGTACTTTCGCATTGATAGGGCAGCATATACCAGTCTTTGACAGTATATACCTTAGTCGTGTGGCACTAATTGGGAGAGCGATTTTTCTGCGTCAGGCGAGCACTCTACCACTGAACTAAATCCACCTGTTTGCTGTCAGTACGTGCTACAGGCATTTTCTTTGAATCTCATTTGTGGCAACAAGGGAATCCCCTTGTCGTAAGTGTATAAGTCTTTCGAGTTACAGTCCAGGGTTGAAAATTAGCAGTCGCCCGGTCGTCTGTGGAGTCCTTTATTGGCTAAGGGCAATTAAGAATGTTACAAAGGTAGTCCGTTGGGCGACCATCGATTTTATTGTCGTATTGTATTTATTGTATTTAATTTCTGTGTAAAATAAAGTGACACCAAGACTTACGTGATGACATAACCGTCCAAATATTGCTGATCGTAATAAACAATAAGTACGTTTTTATTCTTTGTAATATGATACATCGTATATTTTGGTAAAATGTTTTTTTGAGGGTGTTTTGTTTTTTTTGTCACAGATTTATTTTTCTTTCAATACTTATTTTATTAGTAGCCTACTACTGTAGCATTTGCAATATCCAAATTAAACGCACTTTGACGCTCTTTGCACTTGCTGCCCTACTATTTGACATCGCATTTATTGACATAATTTTTAATTTGGCGCTATTTTAACAATATCTGACATATGGGCCTAACATTTTCACTGAAGATGACAAATATGCTTATTGAGTTAACGTATACACCACATAGCAATATGTTTCATTGGCGTTAATTGCATTGGTCGGTGTAGCTTTGGCGTCCAGGTCATCACCACGGATCGGCTACGCAGATGCATCTAAATCGATCTTTTGTGCGATCAGTATAGGATCGATCTTCGTCGGTAGGCCCATTGTGGTATTTCTTTTCCCAGCCAGTGTACCACGACTGGTATATCAAAGGCCGTGATATGTGCTATCCTGTCTGTGGGGTGGTGCATACAAATATGCCTTGCTACTAATGGGTTTCCTCTCTAAAACAATATGTCAAAATTACCAAATGTTTGACATCCAATAGCAGATTATTAATACTTCAATGTGCTCTAGTGGTGTCGTTAAATAAAACAAACTAACTGTAAATCGATTTAATGCACGATATCTGTGCTCGATACAAACATCTCCATCACTGTAACAGGTGTGCAAAAATTGTAGTATTTGCAATATCAACAAAAACTATATCTAATTCATGAATAAATAAATGAATAAAACATCAAAACAGAGCTTCGAATTTAAATAAAGTGATACGCGGTGAGAAAAAGAAATCAGATGACAAAATTATCTGCCAAGCTGCCCCCCCCCCCCCCCCCCCCCCCCCCGGGAGAGTACGTGCATATAATGTGTCTATTGATTCTGTCCCGTGTGATATCAAACAAAAAAATCCTATTAAACAAATATGGGCGAAATTGGTTTATGCGTCTCTGATTGCGCTCTGAATTTTTTTGAGAGAAACCCATTATCAGCGCTTGGTAAGTAGATAATCATTTTCCGCCCGATTAGTGAGGGTTTCCATAAGCACACCTATTTTTCATCTGCTGTTTCGCCTTTTTGACAGTCAAATCAATGGCTACTGCCCACCGTGCAGCCAGTCAATCCGAAACAATTAGAACCGAGCACCGCTAAATGTTGCGCGCATCATCAGAAGAATAATGACACAGTTCTAATACCAGTGGAACTATCTTTCTTCGCACGAGATATAAAGGTCGGGACGTAGCTCTCTGGTAAAGTCTGATGCGTGGTCGGTCTGGGATCGATTCCCGTTGGTGGACTCATTGGGCTATTTCTTGCACCAGTTAGTGCACCACGCCTGGTATATGAAATACCGTGGTATGTGCTATCCTGTCTGTGGATATAAAATGTCCCTTGTTATTAATGGAACAAGTAACGGGTTTCCTTCGTAAGACAGCGTTACAAGTATATGTTTGACATCCAGTGGCCGATGATTAATTTAATGATGTCGTTAAAAAAAAAAAACTTTAACTTTATTTCGATACGAGATATGTGACGTACACGCACAATCTGCAGCTTGGTGTATGAATAAAGTAAAGTTTTGTTTTATTTAACGACTCCACTAGAGCACATTGATTTTTTTATTTTATCATCGGCTATTGGACGTCAAACATATGGTCATTCTGACAGGTTTTTTTAGAGGAAACCCGCTGTCGCCACATAGGCTACTCTTTTACGACAGGCAGCAAGATATCTTATATTTGTGCTTCCCACAAGCAGGATAGCACAAACTATAGCCTTTGTTGAACCAGTTATGGATCACTGGTCGGTGCAAGTGGTTTACACCTACCCATTGAGCTTTACGGAACACTCACTCAGAGTTTGGAGTCCGTATCTGGATTAAAAATTCCATGCCTCGACTGGAATCCGAACCCAGTACATACCAGCCTGTAGACCGATGGCCTAACCACGTGGTGCATGAATAATACCTAATTTTACGTATTCATTAAACCCATACAGTGTACATGGGTATGCACATATTTATGTGTGGAAGAGGAGGAGCTTGAACGCGCGTGTGGCGGGGATGGGTCAAATATACGTTCGATCGCCCTTGACAGTCTTTGGGGTTTTTCTCGTTCTAACCAGTTCCCACGACCGGTACTTCAAATTTCTTTAAAAATGTTTTGTTTACCGATACCACTAGAACATTTTGATTTTACATCTGCTGTTGGATTTAAAAGATTTATAATTCTGATATGTCGTTAGTGGAAACCCACTATATTCTCCATTAGCAGTAAAAAACACACAATTATATGCAATTTCACACAGACAGGACAGCTCATACCACAGACTTTGCTACACCAGTCGTGGGGCACTGGTTGAGATGGCGAAAAGCCCAACCAGAGAATGAGTAGACCGAGGAGGTTCGAAGTAACGACCAAAGCATCTCAAGCTAGCAATCTACCGACTGACTAAATCCAACCACTCATTGTTATACGCCCGTTTATGATGGGTCGTATTATGGTATGGCCGTCCGTCCGTCCGTCCATCCGTTTGTTAATGTTTTCTTGTGCGGACCATATCTTACATACAGATGCATACAGGCCAATCAAACCTTACACGTAGAAACAACTTGGGATGGCGGTGTGTCGCGTACTATTACTAGGTCACTGTGACTTACTTTTCACAGTCTACTGCACATAACGGTAAATCCTTGTCCACACTATATCTTGCATACAGATGCATACAGGATCATCAAACCTCACATTTAGGAACAACTTAGGATGGTGGCGTGTCGCATAGAATTACTAGGTCACTGTGATACAAATAAATCAAATAATGTTTGTCTATATTCTGAACATCATAGGAAAATATTGTTTAGCACATATTCTAATTTCTTGGTGGTTCTGTATTGTTAACATTATATACATATAAACTGTTTCTCTGCCAATAAAAATGTGTCAGAGAATACCAATGCCAATGAATACAGTGTCATCAGTAGGTGGTTAAAAAAAACAAAAAAACGTTTGATCCATCCCATTGCAAAAGAATCACATAATTAGAATTGAATCATACCCGTAACTTATTCATTAATATCTATGGTTTTCCATCAAACTCCTGACGGGCGTATCATGTACCTCGCCGGTACTCTTGTTCTGTGCATTTTTGGAAACCAATTCCTCGTAATATTTTATTAAAAGTTAAAGTTAAAGTTTATTTTGTTTAACGACACCACGAGAGCACATTGATGTATTAATCATCGGCTATTAGATATCAAATATTTGGTAAGTTTTACTTATAGTTTTAGAGAGGAAACTCGCTACATTTTTCTATTAGCAGCAAGGGATTTTTTTATATGCACCAACCAGCAGGCAGGATAGAACATACCACGTCCTTTGATATATCATTCATTGGTGCACTGGCTGGTACGAGAAATAGCTCAATGGGCCGATCGACGGGTATCGAACCCAGACTAACCGCGGATCAGGCATGCGCTTTACCACTGGACAAACGTCCCTCCCCATTTTGACATATAGTCTTAGAGAGGAAACGACAAACTGGCAAAGGATGTTTTATATGTACCATCCAACAAACATGGTAGCACGTACCACGGCCTTGCTCCATTACTGGGCTACACCACATACACACATTTAATAGGGTTTGATCTACACACAAACAAATATAAACCATATGTACTTCATCAAAAACATCTCAACATAGTGAATGGACGATCACGTATGAAAATCTCCATTAGAGAAAATGGGTTTCGTTTTCTTCATTCTACATGCAGAACAGAACGTGAATATTCGAGAAAGTTATCTTCTCTTTGATCCAGTCTCGTTGTCGGTGAGATTTTTCAAAATACATTCATCGCCGTTGGAGCATTGAGGGAGATCATTCCGCCGTAATGCCGATTCGAAGACCATCAATCATCGCAACGCCATTACTTCAAAGACAAACGCAAAAAACACAGCCCAACACATTGATAGTGCAATATTAAAATAACGTTTCAAATGTGAAAGGGTGATTGTGTGGGGCCCATCATCAATTCTTAGTGGTAAGTCACGTGAAATGATGTTTCTATTTTTAGTAATGTTTTCATTGGCTATCATTTATTGTCAGTTAGGATTTTAATGGTTTTTTCTTAATGTGTCATATTTATGCCATATTTTTCTTCTGGGAATTTGATGTTGATTAGATGAAGATGATGATAAATAAATAAATAAATATTATACTTAAAATGAAGATTCTCTTGTTTCATTTTTCCACATTTCGTTACCTTGGTTACTCCACGGGTCAAGTCAAAGAGACAAGACGAAGATGTCTCGCTCATGAGAATTTCAGTCTGTATTACAATTAGCCCGAGTACTCTGCCGTTCGAGAGCTAGGCGGACATTTGTACGGCTATGATCGCTCTCTCAGTCAGTGGTTATTATATAGTAAAAAAGCGGAATGGCCGACTACCACACGCTGTGGTGTCGATAAACAACACAAACTAACTTTGCGAGGCTCGAAATGGACAAAAGGCAGGAAGCAAAAAAAAAAAAAAAAGTTTGTGTTGTTTAGCGACACCACTAAAGTACACTGATTTATTGATCATTGGGTATTGGAAGAAAAATATTTTGGTAATTTCGACATACAGTCTGACAGAGGAAACCCGCTACATGTTTTCATTCAGGTCAGATCAGATCATAGAGTTTAACGTGCACATTCAGAGCAAGCTGTTGTAGCGCACGCCTGTCCTGGGCGCAGGTGTCGGCCTCAGCCGGTTCTCCGTCCAGGACAGGAAAAAGGGGGGAGGGTGAGGGGGGGGGGGCATTTTTTCATTAGTAGCAAGGGATCTTTTATATGCACCATCCTACAGACAGGATAGCACATACCACGGCCTTTCATATACCAGTCGCGGTGCACTGGATGGAACGAGAAACAGTCGAATGGGCCCACCAGGCAGAAAGTAAATGCCGGTCAAAATTCACAATATTCTTTGTGATAATTAGTTTTACAAACTGATGTTTCGTTCCACCTTATTCCTGACAGTATCCCAGACATATCCAGAATTCCTCACTTTCACGAGTGACAATCTAACGGATAAATCAACCTCCTCTAGTGCTATTCGAACTAGAGACTCTCAGCATGAGTGTCAAGCGCTTGCACGTTATACAGACACTGTAATAATATTTATCATAAGTTTTTCACAGCGTTTGTCTCGTGTTTTCATTATTGCTGTTGAAAAGAGTCATATTAAAAGTCTCATAAATTGTCTAATTTCAAGACTACTTTCTACAACACCTTCTCAATTTCAAAAAAAAATTATAATTAAAATTTGAGAAGGACGATTGCTTTCCACTGAAATAAATTAATTTCCAGCCTTGTCATTAAAGTTTGATATGTTCTCTTATGGCAATCATTGATACATATTATATTGCTTTTTTTTTAAAGAAAACCAAATGGATTTAGCACAAATTATAGAATTATAGGCCTTTTCCATAATTATTGTACATATATACGTCACGACAGTAATATATTTATGCAATTTAAATATGAACAGAATTGAATATTATCGAAAGTAAGAAAGAAAGAAAGAAAGAAAGAAAAAGAAGAACGGTGGAAGGGAGGGAGGAAAGAAAGAAAGAAAAGAAACAATACAAGTTCTCTATATGTTCGATAATTAGACAGCAGGTTTGCTACAATCAAATCAAAAACAAAACAGACACAGACAAGGTATTGTAATCTAATTACGTAAAGGCTATACAAAAAGGTCCATACAGTACATTACGTACATTAGTACGTCGTTGGCTTAGTATTGTTGTATTACAGTTTTATTTATTTCCCAACAAAATAGTTGTTTTAATTGCATACAAAAATGGTCGTTTTGTGTTATTTCCAAAACACTTTTACTTTTGCTGCTTAAGTCAAACCTATCTGAAATTATGCACAAGAAGCGTTTCTGTAGAAGGATGACCGGCCTCGGTGGCGTCGTGGCAGGCCATCGGTCTACAGGCTGGTAGGTACTGGGTTCGGATCCCAGTCGAGGCATGGGATTTTTAATCCAGATACCGACTCCAAACCCTGAGTGAGTGCTCCGTAAGGCTCAGTGGGTAGGTGTAAACCACTTGCACCGACCAGTGATCCATAACTGGTTCAACAAAGGCCATGGTTTGTGCTATCCTGCCTGTGGGAAGCGCAAATAAAAGATCCCTTGCTGCCTGTCGTAAAAAGAGTAGCCTATGTGGCGACAGCGGGTTTCCTCTAAAAACAGTGTCAGAATGACCATGTGTTTGACGTCCAATAGCCGATGATAAGATACAAAATCAATGTGCTCTAGTGGCGTCGTTAAATAAAACAAACTTTATTTACTGTAGAAGGATGGGACGGACTATCATAGCAGTATAGAGTTAGCTCCCTTGTGTACTCGGGCGCACAAAGACTTGACTTTTTGGCTTTGCACAGATCCATGTTTGAAGGCTAATTATTTGGAATATGAAGTAAATTGTTAAGCTTAGTGATAGCCAAGGAGGTTTTTTTTTTTTTAAATGACAATTGGTTTGTCACCAGCAGTGCAAACGGTTTAGCTGTAAGGAGGCTTGGTATTCATACACCGGTGTTTCCTTGTGACAAAAGTGGGGCGTTATCATTTAGGGTACTTTTTAAACAAGCTCATTTTGTGAAAAATTTAATAGCTAAACCTTTATTCAAATAAATGTTTTTGTGTTGTTTGTACGGGTGTGAACATTGTCAAAAGCATGCAGTTTGGACACATTGTGATGAAAGTAACATAAACGTTTAACTAAAAACATTTAAAATAAGTCCTCTTTGTAATTATGACCCTTTTTGTAATTTCCTTGAGACTTAAAATACCTGTATATTTCTTTATTTTTAAACCATAGGTGGGCATATAGAATGCCATGGGCTGGTATGCATAAATCTCAGCTGAAGATTCACCAATAACTGTGGTCTGCTACCTATAGTATAAGGTGGAAGTGACAGTGACATGTTGGTACGATAAACAGTAAGTCTGGCCTGACAGACTCGTAGCCCATAGTTACGACAGTTTGCATATGTGCGGATAACTAAACTTCTGTCTTAAAGTTTGTTTTGTTTAACGACACCATCATATCACATTGACTTATTAAACATCGGTTATTGGATGACAAACATTTGGTAATTATGACTGGGTGTTTTATGTCATCGGAGTGTTTTACCTAAACCAGTATAGAAAGAAAGAAAGAAATGTTTTATTTAACGACGCACTCAACACATTTTATTTACGGTTATATGGCGTCAGACATATGGTTAAGGACCACACAGATATTGTGAGGAAACCCGCTGTCGCCACTACATGGGCTACTCTTTCCGATTAGCCGCAAGGGATCTTTTATTTGCGCTTTCCACAGGCAGGATAGCACAAACCATGGCCTTTGTTGAACCAGTTATGGATCACTGGTCGGTGCAAGTGGTTTACACCTACCCATTGAGCCTTGCGGAGCACTCACTCAGGGTTTGGAGTCGGTATCTGCATTAAAAATCCCATGCCTCGACTGAAATCCGAACCCAGTACCTACCAGCCTGTAGACCGATGGCCTAACCACGACGCCACCGAGGCCGGTAAACCAGTATCGTTAAGCCAGTTTAATAAGTTGTGTTAGTGTGAACACAGCTTATATGTCAGAATTATCAAAGGTTTTACACACAATACAGAATGAATAATTTATCAGTGTGCTTTTATGGTGGTAAATAAACTCAAACAAACCTTTTATTTTACGTTTGGCATTAATTAATAAACCGTTAAATTACTGAAAAAGAAATATCGCCTCGTAACAGCACTGACTAGGTGTGTAATACAGGAAGTGGTCTATTTAATGACGGACTCAACACATTTTATTTACGGTTACATGGCGTCTGAGTGTAATACAGAAACGGCGAACAACACATATACTGACTCCCAATAGCCACGCATCACTGACGAATTATTAGCCCCGTTGCACGCTAAGCAGATGCTACGCCGCCGATAAACCAAATCCCCGAGCCCGCTGCGCAGGCCAAAAACACAGAAAAGCTTTTCGCTCTTGCGTCTTATTATTCGAGTCTGCGAGAACGAGCACATCAACACACATCAATCAACAAACACCGAGTCCCGCAGACTCATATGATTGCTACTGAAAAAGTCTTATTTGCGCATATACACATGTAGCGCACTTAATGCCGAATAAACAAATGTAAACCCTGAAGATTTGACATGTTCGTCTACTGATGGAGAAATCCTGTTCCGTGTTTTAAAACTTTACAGAGTGGAGTCTCAGATGATTACTAACGAAAAAGTCTTATTTTCGCATATACATATGTACTGCACATAATTCTGAATAAACAAATATATATATATATATATATATATATATATATATATATATATATATATATATATATACCCTGGAGATTTGATCAGGTCGTCTACTTATGGAGATACTCTGTTCCATGTTTTAAAAACTTTTAGAGATCACACAAGCTATTTTGTTTCGTTTTCTCTTCGCTCCTGCATTGTTACATAAATCTGGTAGTATGCGTGAATAACGGGTCTTTGTATGCAAAATGCCTAGGGTGCAATACTACTAAAACAAACCTTCAATAATACTAGTTTCAGAGCAAGGGAGTGTTCGTGTCCTCATTTTGTCAGTGATAGAATTCACAGGTGCAATGCATCAAAATATCCACGAAACTGTATTCTGTGTTGACTTTAATCTGTCAAATCTAGGGAGTGGAGTTTTTAGACGTGTTAAAGGCATATTGTCACAGACCACTGACCTATTTGATGGTCTAATAAAGTATTACCCGAACAAAAATAATTCGATTTGTCCCTTAATGTACTTTATTCAACCATTTTCATAACCACCATACTCCATTTATTAATAACATTTTGTAAAAATAATTGAATTATGGCAATGGTCCATAATTCAAAAACTAAAATTGCCGAGAGGGATGACATGGATTTCACTCCATCATGGTTCAGTTTAGGTGATGCGATAGCTAGATTTGGTTTCCAACATTTAATGTAATTTTTATTTATTATCCATTTTTAATAATTAAATCCCATATAGTGGAATCACCTGACTGCGATTAATGGAAGCAGTCGTTTCTCCATGACTGTTCTGTGCAATTTTAAAACTGTTAATCATTTTGTCGTTCAGCTAAAGTAAGACGTCTGGGGTCAAGAGAGGAATCGTAGGTAGTCGTGCTTCTTTTTAAATTTCTTTTCGACTCTATTTTGTGCAGGAATACGATTTTAAAACTGTTGATCGTTTTGTCGTTCAGCTAAAGTAAGACGTCTGGGGTTAAAGAGAGGGATCGTAGGTAGTTGTGCTTCTGTTTAAATATCTTTTCGACTCTGCCTTGTGCAGGGATACGATTTTAAAAAGTAAGACGTCTGGGGTTAGAGAGAGGAATTGTAGGTAGTCGTGTTAATCTATAATGCGCGCCTAAATGATCGAGATCACAACATAATCATCTGTCACTGAGTGATAGGATCATCATCAGCAGCACATTCGTTAATAAATCTTCTCTGCAAGTCACCAGTCGACTGTTCAGTGCTACCAAACGCGCGGCTTCAAGTCCCACAAAGGTCAAGGCCGTCTATTTCATTAAGACGTGGTGGCGGACACGCGCCAAATTAGAGATCTTGCGATAAACGGCGAGATTTGGTGGATAGGAGAGTTCAGTTTTGTGGAAGCATTATGACCGTGTGTGGTGGTCTTAAAACGAAAATATATCTTCTTATTTTAAATATGTTTATGTGGAATAAACTTGATGACACAGACAACACAATAGTTTTGGGTAGAACCGGAATCACTCCAAGGCACGGATTGTAAAATATATTCAAAATTAAATTATTTTGTAAGAGGTTAGCCAGTCTAAAACCAGATAAAGGGCAGTTAGTGCTAGAACTTTATTTCAACACAACTGGTACTAGAAGGACTATCTTTGAATGGACAAACTTTAAAAAAAACCTGAGTTTAAATACTGTTGAAATAAAGAAGAAGAAGAAGAAGAAGAAGAAGAAGAAGAAGGAGAAGGAGGAGAAGGAGAAGGAGAAGGAGAAGAAGCAGAAGAAGAAGAAGAAGGAGGAGGAGAAGAAGAAGAAGAAGAAGAAGAAGAAGAAGAAGAAGAAGAAGAAGAAGAAGAAGAAGAAGAAGGAGAAGAAGAAGGAGAAGAAGAAGAAGCAGAAGAAGAAGAAGAAGAGGAGAAGGAGAAGGAGAAGAAGCAGAAGAAGGAGAAGGAGAAGGAGAAGGAGAAGAAGAAGAAGCAGAAGAAGAAGAAGAAGAAGAAGGAGAAGAAGAAGAAGAAGAAGAAGAAGAAGAAGAAGAAGAAGAAGAAGAAGAAGAAGGAGAAGGAGAAGAAGCAGAAGAAGGAGAAGGAGAAGGAGAAGGAGAAGAATAAGAATGAGAATGAGAAGGAGAAGGAGAAGGAGAAGGAGAAGGAGAAGGAGAAGAAGAAGAAGAAGAAGAAGAAGAAGAAGAAGGAGAAGAAGAAGAAGCAGAAGAAGAAGAAGGAGAAGAAGAAGAAGGAGAAGGAGAAGAAGCAGAAGAAGGAGAAGGAGAAGGAGAAGGAGAAGAATAAGAATGAGAATGAGAAGGAGAAGGAGAAGGAGAAGGAGAAGGAGAAGGAGAAGAAGAAGAAGAAGAAGAAGAAGAAGAAGAAGGAGAAGAAGAAGAAGCAGAAGAAGAAGAAGGAGAAGAAGAAGGAGAAGGAGAAGAAGAAGAACTTTATTTTAGTGTCGCATGCTGTACATAAATCATAGAATATAAATATATGTATATATACAAAGGTTAAAAAGTACAGCATCCGGCCAAACTGCCTACGAGACACTCCAAACATTTAAAACTCTAACAACTTCTAAGTAAAACATAATTTATTAAATGTATACACGTATTATAAAATGCAATACTGGTGCCAAGTTGGCAGAACACAATGTCCCTGCACCCACCTGGCATCCTCGTCCTCTGCCGCTAATAAAGCTGGTCTGACCCACGGCACTAACTAACGACCGCCGGTAGTAGGGGAGCATAGTAGGTGGTTACAAGTGCCTCTTAACAATGCCAGAAGTAACTACTGAACACCCCAAAGTGGTCAGACTAAGCCCACAGCTAAAAGCTGATGGGGAACAGGTGTGTGGCACAGATAGCCACAAGAGACAAGCACCTGTCGCGGTTGGAGAGACAAGGACTGGGATGTGGAGGTGGACAGCGAAAGAAGTTGAAAGATAGGAGGAGTTGCCAGATCGGGAAGAAATGAGATGGAATTCAAAGGAGAGAAAGGAAACGGGGCACTGGGATAAAAAAAAAAAATAATAATAATAATGAACCAAAAAAAAAAAAAAAAAAATATTGGCAGAACACAAAAGTGGTTTAAACTGATCCAGAAATGTTTTCATTTCAACTTATTCTCGTGCTTATATCCAATTAAGGTTCAATCACGCTGTTCTTGGCACACACCTTATCTATCTGGGCTGTCTGTCAAGGACAGTGGGTTAGTTGTTGGTTGGTTAGTGGTTAGTGAGAGTGAAGAGAGAGGCCTTACACATACTTATTGAGCCCGTAAGAACTTACTCTGCCTGTACCGGGCTGCGAACCTGTACCTACCAGTCTGTAGTCCGATAGCTTAACCACGACGCTACCGAGGCCGGTAGACATTTTATTAACGTTGCAGGTAGCAATCATTGTTTGTGATAACTAATAGCAATTAATTCATTTCAGCCTTGATTGGTATAATAATTACGTGGCTGTGTTTGTGAAAAATATGATTATCTTTATTCATTAATTTTATTTTTAATGTAAAGTTATTAGGCCGAGTAAACATGGGGCTAACTCAGCACCAGAATGCAATAACAAACACGAATCTGATTAAATTCAAGGTGAACAAATACTGGGTTCTAAAAGTATTAAATACATTTTGCTTTACAACAATCGCCAAACAAGCAGCATTTCTCATCTAGGAGTCTATTTGTACAGAAAATTAGAAGATAAATAGAAATCTTAGCGCGAACTACATTGCACACACGTGGTAATGTAACATCAAACAAGTGGCGAAAGCGCGCATGAATAATGCATGAACTATTTATTAGTGTTGGAACGCGTTACTAAGTACGTAACATGGGTTAACAGGTTTGAAACCTTGCGCCTGCCATGTAAATGAAATTACTTGCGATACAATGGCTCCATTTCGTCAAAATGCTAACTCAAAGCTGTGTGTGGCTCGGACATTGTTCGGCGTGATTATTTTTCTTGTCCACTGGTTAATGTCGGCGTTCCGCCGCACGTGGACGCTACTTTAATAACCAGCTGTGCATCGGTCGACACAAATTATCGATCAAGTTTCCACAAAGAAATTGAGGCCAGAGTTTGATTAGCGGTCGCTGTGTTATTAACTCAGTGTGGATACTAGTTATTGTTTAAAATTATTTCTGTGCTTATATTCAATTACGGTTCAAGAACTCTGTCTAGGGCACTCACCTCAGTTATCTGGGCTACCAGGTATATCCCTATTTAAACATCATACAGTTTAGCTTCTCTCTGTTATAATCTTATTCAAATGTGTTGCAGGTTTGTAGATTAACTAAATTTAGTGTTCCTTTTCACGGGCTGAAACTAGGGTCTGCTCTTTTCAGGGGAGGGGAGTCTTGGGGTTGTGGAGAAGAGGAATCATATCTCATTTGTAATTTTTGTTCAGTCATGAAGTAAACATGTATGTGGGGGGAAATCAACCATTCCCGAAACATTAAGCCGTGTTGGATGGATGGATGGATGGATGGATGGATAGTTGCATGGATCGGGGTTCAAATATTATTCACAATCTTTGTCCAGGCATACAGGTTTACCTAGAACAAATAAAAGTTGTTTTGTTTAACGACACCACTAGAGCACATTGATTTATTAACCATCGCCTATTGGATGTCAAACATTTGGCAATTATGACATGACGTCATTAGAGGAAACCCGATACATTTATCCTAATGCAGCAAGGGGTCTTTTATTTTAACCTCACTATATGATGTTTGTCGATCAAGTGCTCCGAAATGTTTTTGAAAATTAAATTAAAAGAACAGTTCTTCTTAAATTGTTTCTGTTCCATGTTCCTCGTCTAGTTTTTAATAATTGTCCAAAAATATCTATTTAGATCACTCACCTCCATTCCATAATACCACAACATACTAGAGCACCTAATTGTAGCAATCTAATTAAAATTAGCTCCACTATTACATGTGGATCTAACAGCAGCCCGTTGGAGTTCGTGTCCAGTTAACCTTTCATTCGACCAATCAAAACCTTATTTGCAAAATCATGCCAGTGTTTAGAAAACAATTTGAAAACATTCGGGATTATGCCGAGGGTACACGAAATGATTCGGATGAATTACAAAGTATGCCGGAAACTAATTTCAATATAAAATTTTATATAAAATTCGTTTCAAGACGAAAAAAACCCACAACAGTGATGGTATAGCCATAAAATCTGTTTCACTAGTATACAATCCAGAGTTTATTACTGCACTTTCCCCCGGGTTTTTTTTTTTTTCAATGTTCAATGAAATAGACCAACAAGTTCGCCTATCGCATAAATAGTCTCGCCCGATATTTTTAGAATGTGTATGCTCCTGAATAACGCTATAAAAGGCGAAGTGTAATTGGTCGATATTTAAATTGTTATTTATAGATGAAATGTTACCTGGAGTCCACGCAATGCTGTTAGATCTACTGGTGAGACCAATAGAGCTAATTTTAATCAGATTGCTAATTGTAGGAGTGGGTAATTTTTGGCACGGTTCCGTCTGTTCAAGCACGCCAGTGGTGTCCACAACCTCTAACTTCGTTCCAGAAATCCGCGTACGCCATTCATACTGGTAAACTCACTAGTGACGGGATTATGGTGACGTCAACAAATGCAACAATGCGTTGACGACACAACGTCATTAGTTACCACAACTAGCTTTTTCATTGATTTCTTGGAGGGGGGGGGGGGGGGGGGGGTACTTATTATTATTATTATTTTTTTTATTATTATTTTTTTTTTTCGTGGATAGAAACCCGCTATCGCCACATATCCCACTCCTGTCGAAAAGCAGCAAATTATATTTTATGGGGGTATTTCCCCATAGGGCCCGTACTTAGTCTAGACTCAAATCTCTAATGACGGCATATGCATGCCCTATGCATAGCGTTGCACTCTATTAGTCTTCAGACTAGACGAACCCTCTACTGACTGATATAGGTGTCCAGGGGGAAATTAAAAGACAAGGGTCCACTAGGTTCATATTCGACCTACCACTCTACCCCCACCACACCCCCACCACACCCTCACACGGTCCAGACCTCGCTACGCCGGGATACGTATAAATATGTAAATATTGGTTAAAGTTACAAATATTTTTTAAAAAGTACCAAAACAAAATGATAGCATCCTTTCGGGTCTAACCTGAACGATTCGGTCAAGAAATCCTCATCAGTGGATGGATGGCAATAAGTGTGGTGCACGTGCTAAACGTGTAATCTCTGATTTTCGATTTAGTTTCCGAAAATCTTCGCTGTGTTCCGCCTGAATATATGTATATTTATGTTATTGTCACTGTAGATATATGTATATTATGTTGTTGTATTTGCTCTGCCCATATGCGTGTGTTAGTGGGGTGGGAGTGGGGGTGGGGGGATGGGGAGGGCAGAGTCCAGCATGGAGGATAGATCCTGCGACCCATCAGGCAAGAGCTCTACCACCGAGCTACATCCCGCCATTCCCCCCCCCCCCACCCCCAATTTGTTTTAATTTATGCAGAATCAATAGCCTTAATCGTTTTATTTTTTATTACATATTTCAGAGCTCATCAGCATTTGTTATAATAGTCTGCAGTCGGTATTCGCACTTATATGCATGAAAAAAAAAGTGTCAGAATGACCATATGTTTGACGTCCAATAGCCGATGATAAGATAAAAAAAATCAATGTGCTTTAGTGGTGTCGTTAAATAAAACAAACTACTTTATATGCATGAGTAGGTGGGGGGTTTTCTTCTCATTTTTTAAACAATAATATATCGTAATTACAGCAAGGAAATTACACCATGATGGGGTGGCATTAGGCAAAATTTAATTTCATGTAGCATGGTGATTTGAAAGTGCACTTTTTAACACGTACAATATTTCATAATAACTCGATTTTAACTTGCGGCTGTCACAGACCAGGCAATAAGCGTGACAAATCGATATTCGTGTCACTTTACGCTATTATAGTGACTTGTAATTTTGTATCACGTCCCACGTCTATTGCCCTACAAGTCAGCGGTTCGCCGTAATGAAGAATTATTTTAGAGCTTTTGGTCATATTTCAACTGTAGTTAAGCCACAAGTGCTTAAAATTTTAATAATTTTACAGCGTAGGCGAGTAGAAAATGAAGATTTTGGCATTAACGTATTTTAGAAGGGGAAAAACTTGTTATTAACTGAAGACAAGTGCATATATATGTGAATTTTCTTTGGCTGTATTACTCTTATTACGAAATCAAAGTTTTTCGAAGAATAGGGTCACGAAGCAGGTCAAGAATATTGCCTAGATTTTCGAAGCTATCTTATTGCTACGATATCGTAAAACCGTCGTAGGTTATGGCATGCGTCGCTGTGACGTCCTAGCTTGCGGTTACATGATATCGGAGCGCTAAGATAGTTTCAGAAATCTCTAGCCTGACCCTTAGGAACAATATATTGAGTGGGGTTGGGGGGTCGAGGGGCGAAACCTCCAGTTAGGAGTCACAACGTCTGTAACGGGGATGGGACACAAAACATAGTTTTACCTTTATACAGAGTTGGACAAACAAAATTTAGTCCTCGATTGGTAGGGCACAGCTTTCCCCTCCCCCAGCCCCCACCCCACCCCCTCCCAACCACCAGCTCACCTCCGGTTTCTACGGGCCTGCGAAGAGGTTTGAACAGAAAGAAGAAAGAATAAAAATAGAGAAAATATGAAGGAGGAAAGAATAGAGGGAAGGTGAGAAAGAAAAAAGAAAAAGAAAGAAAGAAAGAAAAGGTGAAACAAATATTTGAGTCAAAGCTCAGTAAATTTCATGTTGATGTGTTTTTCTTTAATTTGACATGAACAAAATTTCTGAATAGCTTCTCAAAATATCGGTTAGATAATACGTGGATTAAAAAAAAAAAGTGAAAACAAGTTTTAAAATGTCATCAAGGAAAAGCGCATTAATGTCTTAGAGACTCTAAATAAGGTTTACGGGGTTTTTTCTCCATCGATCTTCAACTACGTGCAGAGCCAGTAATTTGCTAATTTCCGTAAATACGATTATTTCCTGGCAAAAAACGTCTAGACGTAACCCTACGTGCTTATTACCACGTGGAATATTTATACATTGTATTTATAGCTTGGGTGTATACATGCATTAGTATACACTAAAGCAGGTCTTTAAATCAATTAAGTTAACTCCCTTACCGACCGAACTCTTTTGTTTTTCATTTCTACTGCGCATGTGTACCTATTTATTACTACAGTCGGATATCAGAACTGGCACCTCACAAATCGGTAGCCTAAACCGGCATTGCATATCAATCAGTTTGAAGGTAAAGATCTTTGTATAACAGACCAATTATCGTGTATGGAGGAAGCGAGTTTGCGACACAAAATTACTAATATTATATATAATTCGAAGGATAGCGTTTATGTAAATAAAACAATTTCCTCACGCCCATACCATTCTCCATCAAAGTGCCATCGCCATTAGCGATTAGCTACTCTCGAACTACAATTTATATCATTTAGTTGACGCGGTTAGTGTGACATTAGATCCGTATGTGTCCAAACGAAGATGTCAGCTGGTCAAATGTTAACGTTTAGGATAGTGATCGATACACGCTTTATAGTCCATTTGCGGCAAAAGGGAAACTATGAATGAATGAATGAATGTTTAATGACACCCCAGCACGAAAACATGCATCGGCTATTGGTGTCAAACTATGGTAATGCAAATAAATAAAATGATGATCAACATCAATATAAAAATTCAAGATTTAAACAAAAACAGTGTAAAGAACTGTGCAAAAACACAAATATCACAGACAGATACTGAATTTTACTCAAAACTTCAATTTTGTGCTGTATTGGCCATTCTCAAAGAAAATGTTACACCCCTGCACCACGGTGAGGTTAGGGAAACTATGAATTGGCATATAACTACATACTGTATAATGCTAAAACTCATATAAAAGCTTATTAACTTTTAAACCCATACCAACTTTGAAAATAAAAAACGTTTCTTTACAAATTTCCATCAAATTGTATAGATTAAAGCTTACTTCTAATACAGGGTTGAAGACCACAAACTGGAACACCCACGGCCTGCAGCTTCACCTGAAGTACTTGATAATACGGAATGCAAAGGATAAACGTAGAATTGAGGGTGTTTCACCTTGGCTGTTCCATCAGTTGTCATTATTCATGTATCAAAAAAGGAGATTTAACCTATGTAATTTGATGGAAATTTGTACAGAATCTTTTCTTTCAAAACAATGTTTTGCGAGTTGGTATGGGTTTATAACGTAAACGTATGTTTTATATGAACTTAAACTTTATTCGTCAGGTAGTTACATGCCAATTCATTGGCTTCCCTTTGACGCAAATGAACTATAGTGGGTTTTTTTTTTTTTAAATCTGTCTCTCTTTTTTCCTCTCTTTTTTTTCTTTTTTTTTTTTTTTTTTTTTTTTTTTTTTTTTCTCTCTCTCTCTCTCTCTCTCTCTCTCTCTCTCTCTCTCTCTCTCTCTCTCTCTCTCTCTCTCTCTCTCTCTCTCTCTCTCATCTACGATACCCGACAAGGTAAATTATGGTATAATCCATTGCTTCTCCAGTTAGTTTCTTCTTTCTGCGTTGTTTAACGACACCACTAGAACACCGATTTACTAATCATAGGAAGTCAAACATTTTGTAATTTCGACATATAGCCTTAGAGAGGAAACCCGCTTCATTGTTCCATTAGTACAAGAAATATTCTAGACCGACCGCGCAACATGCGAGTCCTGTCCCATGGAAGAGTTTAAATATTCTAGACCGACCGCGCAACACGCGAGTCCTGTCCCATGGAAGAGTTTAAATATTCTAGACCGACCGCGCAACACGCGAGTCCTGTCCCATGGAAGAGTTTAAATATACTAGACCGACCGCGCAACACGCGAGTCCTGTCCCATGGAAGAGTTTAAATATTCTAGACCGACCGCGCAACACGCGAGTCCTGTCCCATGGAAGAGTTTAAATATTCTAGACCGACCGCGCAACACGCGAGTCCTGTCCCATGGAAGAGTTTAAATATTCTAAACCGACCGCGCAACACGCGAGTCCTGCCCCATGGAAGAGTTTAAATGTTATGGCATGAACTCTTAATCGACATGAAAAGAGGACAACGTGTTTAATGACATGCACGATACTGAATGCAGGGAATATAACATTTTAAGGCAAACTGTTTTAGCCTTCCCCCACCCCCAGTTACAGCCCTGAAATAACGGAATTAATCGATCTTTGTGGAATTGAATGACGTACAAAGTATTAAATGATTATTATGATTGGCAACTATAAATTAAAAGGCAACGCTTTGACCTACATTTTTTATGACGGCTGTTATTTGTATGTGATCGGCCTCGGTGGCGTCGTGGCAGGCCATCGCTCTACAGGCTGGTAGGTACTGGGTTCGGATCCCAGTCGAGGCATGGGATTCTTAATCCAGATACCGACTCCAAACCCTGAGTGAGTGCTCCGCAAGGCTCAATGGGTAGGTGTTAACCACTTGCTCCGACCAGTGATCCATAACTGGTTCAACAAAGGCCATGGTTTGTGCTATCCTGCCTGTGGGAAGCGCAAATAAAAGATCCCTTGCTGCCAATCGGAAGAGTAGCCCATGTAGTGGCGACAGCGGGTTTCCTCTCAACGTATGTGTGGTCCTTAACCATATGTCTGACGCCATATAACCGTAAATAAAATGTGCTGAGTGCGTCGTTAAATAAAACACTTCTTTCTTTCTTTCTTATTTGTATGTAGTATCATGTCATTGCAATGCTATTACAGTTCTCAGGTGTATACGAAGGATTATGATGAATCGTTTTACAATAAGAAACACATTTCATTACGTCTTTAGAAATGTGGCTAGGCTGTAGTATTAATAACCTCATTCGTAACATACACTGATATTCATATAGCGCGGTATTTTCGTATTTTAAGCATGCATTACATGTATAATCCGATTTGGTTGGGAATCTCACAACTTGGTTTTATCACGTAGCCTAGCTATTTAAATAAAACTTGCGTAGAATTGATTAACTGACTAAACAAAGAAATCCATAACAACACGAAGAGGAAACAAAATGAATATTTAATTGACAACACCTCAGCACATTTTAAAGTACGGGTCATGTTGTTTAACATATAGTGGTTTCAACATGTGTTCGATAGACAGAAATAGAGAAAACCCGCTTACAACACGAAGAGGAAACAAAATGAATATTTAATTGACAACACCTCAGCACATTTTAAAGTACGGGTCATGTTGTTTAACATATAGTGGTTTCAACATGTGTTCGATAGACAGAAATAGAGAAAACCCGCTTACAACACGAAGTGGAAAAGAAGTGAATATTTAATTAATGACACCGCAGCATATTTTAAACTACGGCTGTTTACTGTCTATCGTGTAGTTGTTTCAACATTTGTTCGACAGAAAAAAAAAGAGGAACAGGACAAAGGCCGTGGTATGTGCTTACCTGTCTGTGGGAAAGTGCATATAAAAGATCCCTTGCTACATTAGGAACAATATAACGGGTTTTCTCTGATGACTACGTATCAGAATTACCAAATGTTTGACATCCAATTGTCGATGGCCCATTGGGCTATTTCTCGCTCCAGCCAGTGCACCATGACTGGTATATCAAAGGCCGTGGTATGTGTCATTCTGTCTGTGGGATGGTGCATATAAAAGATCCCTTGCTGCTAATCGAAAAGAGTAGCCCATGAAGTGGCAACAGCGGGTTTCCTCTCTCAATATCTGTGTTGTCCTTAACCATATATCTGACGCCATATAACCGTAAATAAAATGTGATGAGTGCATCGTTAAATAAAACATTTCCTTCCTTCCTTCCAATAGCCAATGATTAATAAATCAATGTGTTCCAGTGGTATTGTTAAACAAAACAAACTTTATTGTTTCTAGGCAAACGTGTATGTCTGAACAAAGATTGTGAATAACATTCGATTGGGGTTTTCTCGTTCCAACCAGTGCACCGCAACTGGACAAAGGCAGTGACATGTGCTTTCCTGTCTGTGGAAAAGTGTATATAAAAGATCCCTTGCTGCATTTGGAATAATATAGCGGGTTTCCTTTGATGACTACGAGTTAGAATGAACAAATGCTTCACATCCAATAGCCGCTGTTTAATTAATCAATGTGATCCAGTGGTGTCGTTAAACAAAACATACCTTAACGCTTATGGACTTTGCTTTGTACAAAGATACGTACTGGGATTAGTTTTGAGAATCATTTGGAATTTCAAGATCGCTTATTGGCGATCTTGAAATCGCTTATCAGTTGACACTGTTAACTGATCTGGGGGCAATGCACTCATTAAAAAAAAAAGAAAAAAAGATCGCTTATCGGTTATAATGAGTTTGAACTAATCGATGAACTTTCGATTACACAATCGGATAGAATATTATATGAACTTTAAAAGGATCTGGATTGGTATGACCACGCACCGATTGTTATGTTCAATGGGATAGAGTGTTTAAATGTATCCTTAATAAGTATTCAATATCTGTTTTCTTAATGACTATGACATTAAAACGAGCAAAAGCCCAGCATATTTATACCAATTCCATCTACAGTTAATATTTCCCACACAACCGATTATGCATATGTATAATCGATCATCACATCGGTAGAGAGAGATGTTTTATTTAACGACGCACTCAACACTTTATTTACGGTTATATGGCGTCATACATATGGTTAAGGACAACACAGATATTGAAAAAGGAAACCCGCTGTCGCCACTTCATGGGCTACTCTTTTCGATTATCAGCAAAGGATCTTTTATATGCACCATCCTACAGACAGGGTAGTACATACCTTTGATATACCAGTCGTGGCGCACTGGCTAGAACGAGAAATAGCCCAATGGGCCCACCGACGGGGATCGATCCCAGACCGACAGCGCACCGAGCGAGCGCTTTACCACTGGGCTACGTCCCGTCCCCACATTGGTAGAGCCTAATCTGATATATGTTCGATCACAGTCGATCATTGGAACATCAACAATGTGAATGTGACAATCGTTTTTTTGTTAAGATTGACCAGTGACTTCATTTCATTTCAACTTATTTTCGTGCTTATATCCAATTAAGGTTCAAGCACGCTGTCCTAGGCACACACCTCAGCTATCTGGGCTGTCTGTCCAGGACAGTGGGTAAGTTGTTAGTTGGTTAGTGGTTAGCGAGAGAGAAGAGGGTGTAGTGGCCTTGCACCTAAAAATGAGCCCTTAAGAACTCGCTCTGGGTTGGAGCCGGTACCGGGCTGCGAACCCTGTACCTACCAGCCTGTAGTCCGATGGCTTAAACACTGCGTCACCGAGGCCGGAGACAGTGACTGGACTGAAGTGAACAGTAAATTCTGGTGAATTAAATGATTGTGAGATTGTGCGTGACTATTAGTAAGCGATCAATGGAGCCGCGTTCATTTGATTTCCATAATCCCATTCTCATAACATAGACAACACAATCGCAGACAAATGGGCTGCTAATACCAAGGAGTCAAAGGATTTGTAAATCTACATACATTTAGACAATAGTATTGTGGAAAAAAAATTGAGAATGGGGCGGACCTTCCCGTCTACTCGCCTACGACATACAACTTCGATTAACCAGCTATATCATAGTATCAATATATATATATATATATATATATATATATATATATATATATATATATATATATATATATATATATATATATATTGTTTTAAAAACCTTTTGCATAAATCCTTTTTAAATTCCTTGTAAATACATTGTATTTCATTCAGTATCTGTATCTAATCATTTGTATTGACGTTGTTAACCTTTCACATAAAGGTGGAGGTTTTATGTTGTTCATCACTTACGTTTTGTATTTACCATATATTTACACCTAGTAGCCGATGTATTTTTCGTGCTGGGGTTCATTAAACATTCATTAATAGAAAGCTTTTTGTGTGTGTTTGTTGTGGTTGTTTGTTGTTGTTGTTTTGTATTGTTTTGTTTTGTTTGTTTTTTGTTTGTTTTGTTTGTTTGTTGTTTTTTTTTTGGGGGGGGGTTTGGTTGTTGTTTTTTTTGTTTTTTTTTGGGGGGTGTTGTTTTTTTGTTTTTTTTTAACTCCCCCATCCCTCTCGTTTTGAGTAGTTTCTGGCTCCGGTCAGAAATTGTGCTCGCAACGAGCGTGTTTGAACATGAAATTGATATAAACATAGATATATAGACAAAAGTGTTGCTAATACGACTGGAAGCTTAACAATAATTATGTAAACGTGCAGTCATGTTTTGTTGTTACGAATGTCTACCAGTATCAACAATCATTCTGAGAATACTACTAAAGCAAACCATGTACCCTACAGGATCCAGCACATTTTCGTACCTCCTAAGATCAAGAGACATAACTCTGTGAAACATGGGTAAATGGCCATAAAAGTCAAACTTGATCTGTAACGGTAAATTGTAAACATATACATAAAACAATATCGATATCATGAGCCAGGAAATAAGCCCGGAAAACAATTTTTCCTTTTCCCTGTGTTCTGGGACCATAACGCTTAAAACAAAATGGGTAAATCGCCATGAAAGTCAGACGTGATCTGTATAAGTACATGTATACAACGTTACAGCTCAATAGTTTGAGGCATTGCGAAAAAAAAGTCCGGAAAACTATATTTGAGACAGAAACCTGTAGTGTCCTCCGCTTGGACCGATATTAGGCTAAATATACTACGGCGACTGTCCCAATTTGTAGCAAGACTGCAACTAATGCAGCCATTTTAACAACTACAATTAAAACGAAACTATCCTGAGGTTGTTGGCAATTGTATCATGTCTCCGATTAATGGAACGCTCTCCCCAAATAAAAATGAATACTTTTTCTAAATCTGAGTTTGTTGCTATTGTACCATGTCTTTGACTAATATAAAATCTTTGCAGGTGTCTTATCTTAGACTATATGTCAAAATTATCAAATATTTGACATTCAGTAGCTGATGATTAATAAATCAATATGTTCTGGTGTTGTTGTTGAACAAAACACAATTTTCAAAACATTTCTTACCCATAAGTGAACTGAGTAGTGAGACCTTATTAATGGGCAAGTGTTAATCGGCTTGGTGATGCTGAAGAAGGTTACCTTCATAAAATATATGTTTGCGCACTTCGGAATACTGTAGGTGTTCTTTTTCGTATGTTGTAACCCTCCCTTGACCGGCCTCGGTGGCGTCATGGTTAGGCCATCGGTCTACAGACTGGTAGGTACTGGGTTCGGATCCCAGTCGAGGCATGGGATTTTAAATCCAGATACCGACTCCAAACCCTGAGTGTGTGCTCTGCAAGGCTCAGTGGGTAGGTGTAAACCACTTGCACCGACCAGTGATCCATAACTGGTTCAACAAAGGTCATGGTCTGTGCTGCCTGTGGGAAGCGCAAATAAAAGATCCCTTGCTGCCTGTCGTAAAAGAGTAGCCTATGTGGCGACAGCGGGTTTCCTCTAAAAAAAACAATGCCAGAATGACCATATCTTTGACGTCCAATATCCGATGATAAGATAAAAAAAAATCAGTGTGCTCTAGTGGCGTCGTTAAATAAAACAAACTTTACTTTAACCATCCCTTGAAAACTCCCATATTGGCCCCTGCATCAATTGTTTTGCAGGTTCCTGTGCAAACAAGGACTGATCGGCCTGTTTGTCTCATAATTCGATTTTGTTTTATCTCTGGCAATACTGAAAGATTTATCGTAAGACTGAGAAGAAGAAGAAAAAATGTCATCGAAATGAACGAATATTATTGCATCGTGAGCCATCGCTTGTGACATGAACAAACATGTATAACAGATATGAAATAATCTTTCAATATTTGCACCGCTGATTGCATCCCAGAAATATCAACACTATTTAACGATCATTAAATGAGATCCCGGAAGAAGAAGGAAATGCAATTGTGGGTATTAACGAAATCCGTCTTTGATGTCAAACTGTCGTTCATTCGTAAATCGCTGTCAATAACTCGATGACAAAAGAAAGTAAAACAAAACTAAACAAAATAAACAAAGATGGGGGAACAATAGCGTGAAACAGATATATTAAACGTAGGACTGGCTGAATAAATGAAGGAAGGAAGGGATGTTTTATTAAACATCGCACTCAACATATTGCGTCGGATTTATGGTTAATAACCACCCAGATAATGAGAGAAGAAACCCGCTGCCTTCTCGCAATGGGCTGCTCTTTCCCATTAGCAAAACGGATTTTTTTTTTATATTCAGTATCGCACAGACAGGATAGTACACAGCACGCCTTGGTTACATCAGTTGTGGAGCACTGCCTGGATTGAGAGATAGTCCAATACGCCCAGGGACAGGAGTCGATCCCAAGCCGATCGCGCATGAGGCGAACGCTTTACCACCGGTCCGACGCCATATAACCGTAAATGAAATGTGTTGAGTGCGCTGTTAAATAAAATATTTCCTTCTTTGCCACTGGGCTACGTTTCGCCCTTATAGTTTGGCTTGATTTAAAACGGAATGAATGAATGAATGAATGAATGAATGAATGAATGAATGAATGAGTGAACGAACGAATGAACGAATGAATGAATAAATGAACGAATGAATGATGAATGTTCAACGACACCCCAGCACGAGAAATACATCGGCTATTGGGTGTCAAACTATGGTAAATGTAAAAAAAAATTGATGATCAACATCAATATAAAAATTCAAGATTTAAATTAAAACACAGTGTAAAGAACTGTGTAAAAATACAAATATCACAGACAGATAATATTAAAAATTTAACATAAAAGACAGTATCACGTAGAAACTGTAAAATAAGTTCTGGATGGAATCGAAAGGATTCCATCACATTTCGTTGTCCAAATATATCTTTTCGAGTTTCTTTCAGATGAGTACACTCCACCAAAATGTGGCGCACCGTCAGAGTACACTGACAGTGCTCACACTGAGGTGGAGGATCCTTCTTTAAGTTAAATGAATGGGTCAAATATGCATGTCCGATGCGAGCACGGATTTAAAACGGAATACTGTTTCGAAAATAACAAAAAAAAATAGCCTGTTCTAATAAGAACGTTGTAAAACTGTTGGTCAAGATAGAGTGTCATCCCAGTTGGTGGAACCTGCGATTATTATTTAAAACAAACAAATAATGTTATTAATAATTTTTATCGTATATACATGTACACACAACACGGATCTCCAACTACTGCAGACAGACTAACACACAAAATAAATAAATAAACATTTTGAAAAACATAACAAGAAAATAACAACAAACAAACAAACAAGAAAGAAAGAAATGTTTTATTTAACGACGCTCTCAACACATTTTATTTACGGTTATATGGCGTCAGACATATGGTTAAGGACCACACAGATTTTGAGAGGAAACCCGCTGTTGCCACTTCATGGGCTACTCTTTCCAATTAGCAACAAGGAATCTTTTATTTGCGCTTCCCACAGGCAGGATAGCACAAACCATGGCCTTTGTTGAACCAGTTATGGATCACTGGTCGGTGCAAGTGGTTTACACCTACCCACTAAGCCTTGCGGAGCACTCACTCAGGGTTTGGAGTCGGTATCTAGATTAAAAATCCCATGCCTCGACTGGGATCCGAACCCAGTACCTACCAGCCTGTTGACCGATGGCCTAACCACGACGCCACCGAGGCCGGAACAAACAAACAACAACCAACAACGACTTAATTTTTGCTACTGTGAGGTATAAGCTTTCGGATCAGCGTTGCAGCATTCAACAGAAGTGATTATTGATGTGTAAACATACCAGTGTTATTCAGAGTGCTTGCTGACACGTTACAAAACTGGGCTCAAGACAAAAGAACAACAAATAAAAAGTTCAAAAAAAATATTCGCAAATATTATACAAATACTTATATGGTTGATAGAGTTGATCAATTCATTGTTAAATATTGGAATATCATTATCTAACAAAATAATATGTCAGCAAATAAAACATGCAACTTTTAAAATAGGCTATCTCTCTCTCTCTCTCTCTCTCTCTCTCTCTCTCTCTCTCTCTCTCTCTCTCTCTCTCTCTCTCTCTCTCTCTCTCTCTCTCTCTCGTTTTTTTATCTTTTCTTAACCAATGCGAAATAATGTTGAATTAGAATAGCTTCCGTTATTAATATGCTATTTCAAATTCCGTGTTCGTCGAATTAAGCCGAACTATTCCGAATTAGGCCGAGCTAAGCAGATTACAACACAACTTAAATACATGCTTGCTTTTAGTGGGTTCTCTATAAATGCGATTTGATCAAATCTCCAAGAGCTCTGTCTATTAACAGTCATGTATCCAGTTACCTCTACGTGGATGTTTTTTTGGTACATCATCTTTTAAACAGTGATCTACCAATGATCGATTTTAAACAGTGATCTACCAATGATCGATTTTAAACAGTGATTTACCAATGATCGATTTTAAACAGTGATCTACCAATGATCGATTTTAAACAGTGATCTACCAATGATCGATTTTAAACAGTGATTTACCAATGATCGATTTTAAACAGTGATCTACCAATGATCGATTTTAAACAGTGATCTACCAATGATCGATTTTAAACAGTGATCTACCAATGATCGATTTTAATCGGACAAATATCGGCTGGACTCTACCGATGTGATGATCGATTATAACAAAATTCATTATTGAATTGTCGCTGAAAACGTCAACTGTAATTGTCCCCACAGCTTAGTTGGTGGAATTAATGTAAATATGCTGCTGTTTGGGTTTGTTTTTATGATTATGCAAACAAATCAAACAGAGAACAGGTATTAACGGTAAACGTTTCCATTAACAATATGTAGGGCGTATTCCTGTTAACACGACACGAGGTGCATAGTCGTTATAATTCTAATCCTTCGTATATATTCGTTTCGTTCTGGCCGACTGTTTAAACGAAAGTTGATCGGTTGGTGCCAATCGATTATAACCAACGATCGATGACGAAATTCCAACCGATTCCCATCACTACTTTCAAGCAAATTCAGATTGGGACTCTATAGGTCGGAATTTATTTATTTATTTATTTATTTATTCAAACTCATTCACTCAATCAAGCACTGGCATAGCCAGGATTTTATATTGAACGGGGGTGGGGGATGGGAGTGGCAACCCATATTGACGGGGGCAACCTACACTATGTATGTATGTATGTATGTATGTATGTGTGTTTGTGTGTGTGTGTGTGTGTGTGTGTGTGTGTGTGTGTGTGTGTGTGTGTGTGTGTGTGTGTGTGTGTGTGTGTGTGTGTATGTATTTATGCTTTTATAAAATTTAATACAGTTTTCTTTTGTAAGTTTGATTGGGGGCATGGCCTCCGTGCTCCCACCCACCCCCTCGCTACGACACTGTAATCAAGTCACTTTATTTATTTATTATGTATTGTTAATCTAATCATTCTTATGGCTTAATATTCGTACGAATATTTTTACAAATATATTCTGTTTGTACTAGTCAAACAATAACATTCATTCATTCACACATCCTGGGGCGGGACGTAGCCCAGTGGAAAATCGCTCGCTCGATGTGTGGTCGGTCTGGGATCGGTCCCCGTCGGTGGGTCCATTGGGCTATTTCTTGTTCCAGCCACTGCACCGCGACTGGTATATCAAAATATCCCTTAATGCTAATCGAAAAGAGTAGCTCATGAAGTAGCGAAAGCGGGTTTCCTCTCTCAATATCCGTGTGGTCTTTAGCCATATGTCTGACGCCATATAACCGTAAATAAAATGTGTTGGGTGCGTCGTTAAATAAAACATTTCATTCATTCATTCATTCATCCATCCGCTCGTTCATTCGTTTCATTCCATTCTTTTGTGCATTCATTCAATTAGTCAACTGATCAGTCAATCAATCAATGAACCATTTATATCTTCATTCATTCATTAATTAATTCATTCATTCATTTCTGCAATCCAGCAGTCAGTTATTTATTCCCCCAGGGAAACTTCCCCTAAAACATTAATAACATACCAAACACAAAAGCGGAAATATAACAAATAAAACCTGGATCTTGTTTAAATTAATAAAATCCACAGCATCATTATGACAAACAATGACGAAGAATTGCAGTGATTTAGACTTAGAGAGACTCTATTATAGAGACAGAATTAAAAGCTACCACAGAGCTGGAACTGTTTGACAAATTACACGGTCATTTGGTGCTTGGGTCATGCTACGAGGCCGTGTTATTAGAAACTTAATTCATAGGGTACTTATTCATCCTAGATTAGCCTTCCCGACGAAATCATATTTTTCAACGCCCTCCCCACGGATTTCGTGTTGCACGCGTTTACCGCGACGGACTCTCACGACCAATGACGTTCTTTTGTACGTGACGGATATCGACGAAAGGAGCCGTGACGATACGGTAAATAGTCACGGAATGGCACGATTATGTTTAATTCAAAACCTATCTCATTACGGCACCGTCTCGACCGACGGTAACGTAACCGATTCCTCCGCTATGCTAAAACAGCAGACGCGTACACAAAGGCATGTCGGGAAGCCATCTCTTTTGTCCAATTAAACGTTGTAAATATTTTATCCGCGTTTCCCCGAAGGATCAATAGAACGCATCCATACGTAATGTTTGCGTAATCATTTAGGCGGAGATACTCGAGAGCTAATTATAACTGAACGTTGGAATTCTCTTTTGTCTGTCTTTTTCTGGTTGGATTTACGTGTGCGTGCACGTAATTTGAGACAAATTAGGTATAGGATTGGTAGTCAATGTCTGCATTAATGTGTTCGTTTGACCTCATGTCGTACTGTTTGGTTTAACGTTTGTCAAAATCTTTTATCAGATGGCGTTAAAGTGGGGAGGAGGAGGAGATATGATGGGGAGTAGATACGGGTGGAAAGTGGCAATGGGTAAGAGCTAAGGATAACGGTGGTTGGTGGCAACACGACGAGCGAAAGAAGGTATGATAGATTGGATAAGAGCTGGAAGGGACTGCCTGGAAGAAAACAATAGGGGCGTAGTAGGGGTGGGGAACGAGACAGATTGTGTAAGAACGGGGAAAGAGTTCTGGATGAGATATATAACTTTTTTTCTCCAGTTGTCTCACGATGCGAGTAGACGTGTCTACGTGCGCTCTCGAGCTACCCCCCCCCCCCCCCCCACCTGGGGGGACTGATAGCCAGCTTTGGCACTCTGTTGGAGTTTCGGGTCACCTATACCGGGTCACGGGCGACCGTGTCTTTGGTATATGGCGACCCGCCTCCAAAGAAGAGGACAGGAGGGACTTGAAGAGGAAGGAGGAAGAAGAAACCCGTGCTAGGGACGGCTCAGGAGGGGACAAAGCTGGCGGCTCAACCGCCAGCGGCGGTCCCTTCTGCGTCGCCGCCCCCACCGAGTTCGCCGGAGAAGACGCGACAGCCATCGGCACCCGCATCCGCATCGGCACCCGCATCCGCATCGGCACCCGCATCCCCGGATCCGCCATACTCCGAATTGGACATCGCGATGTGCCAGCGGACAAGTATGACACCACCGACCTCCACCTCCACCCCACGGACGACGACTCTGGCGAAGCGGTCAATTATACCGACCGCTCCCGTTGAGTCGTCACTGGGACTTGTTGTTGTAGCGGCAGCGAAAAGGAAGGCGACATCACCGACCACTCAGCCAACCAAGACCAAGCCGCCGCCGGAAGCCGTGCCCCCGGACGATGACGAATGGAGCCTAGCACTAGGTGGACTTCGTCACCAACTCCACCAATATATGCAGGGGGACACGCAGCAACCAAATTCGCCAACGTT
The DNA here is from genome assembly GCF_016097555.1 of Gigantopelta aegis. NCBI lineage: Eukaryota > Metazoa > Mollusca > Gastropoda > Neomphalida > Peltospiridae > Gigantopelta > Gigantopelta aegis. Next base: position 30,137,234 of record NC_054712.1, read on the forward strand.
GACTGGAAGCCAATGGAGGACGGCAGCAGCTACGAGATACACACCAGGACCTTCAGTGGAACGCCGGGAATAATCGTCACGCATCGAAGGGACCAGACTTACAGGCAGTGCGTCATGTTTTGGAAGATCGACAATAGATCTCTCCACAAGATGCTCAGAGCAGTCTGCGGCCCCGGTTATTCCAGTGTAGTCAAGGCTCTACGCCAGCGACAAGACCAGCTGCCGACACTCCGAGATACTCCAGGATCCCCGAAGTAGACCAACCTTACCT
>NC_054712.1:30142504-30147504 GCF_016097555.1 Gigantopelta aegis
CATATGTCTGACGCCATATAACCGTAAATAAAATGGGTTGAGTGCGTCGTTGAATAAAACATTTTCTTTCCCTCTTAAAATACATATACTTTCATGAAATGAGATATTTTCTGGGACATTACCTCAGCCATGTGTGCTGCTAGGATTTCCCCTTATCCTCCACCCCCAATACAACTCACACGCCAGCAATCAACGCGATATTTATTTTTTGGACAACCTTAAGCTAGGTATGTGCTCTGTGTGTGTTGTGCCTTATCGCCGTAATTAGCAGATAATAAGGAAATTAATTTCCCTTCGCTATTCCCTGCAAGTGCTCTGGTAGTGTTCATCAAGTGTTGTCCATCAAACGTCATCTTAACAACGGCTCCTTATCCATTTACCGTGGTGAGAAAATAAAACACGACCTTCACCTTCTAGATTCAAGTCAGTCTTGATATCAAAGCTTATCCGGAAGGTATAGGAAAATTGACAGGGCCGAAAGAAAATGCACTATTTGTAGCTCTAATGATATAGAAGACGAATATAATTTTATCCTTATTTGCCCAGCTATGAATGATTTGAGGAATAAGTATATTAAACAATGTTACCACAGACATCCAAGCGCATTTAGGCTCACTGAACTATTAACAACTGAAAACAATAAAGACATCAATAACCTGGGAAAATATTTAGTTTTGGCAAATAAAGTTAGAGACGATTTACTGCAGCTTACTTAAAATATGACGTCCACTAACCTGCCGTTTCATTAGCTAGTATATTAATCATATTTCATCTGGTATACTTCAATATATACATATATATTTAGAATTATTACTATACCACGATAATGTTTATAGTGCACATATATATGTACATCCCACCACTATTACTAGTATACTATGTTAATTTTACCATTAATTCTTAAATCACTCTCCACCTATATTTGTATATATATATTGTGACTATATATGTATGTATTTATGCTGATACGGTTTTTTTTTAACTCAAGGCAAATAAAGAACTTGAACTTGTTACGAAGGAGTGTTTAAAGGCAGATACAGAAACTAAGGGATTGATTGTTTACGACTGCGATATGGAATAGAAAGGAACGGAGGGAGGGTGGGTTTTTGGGGGGGTTTCTTGGGGGTTTTTTGGGGTTTTTTTTTTTGGGGGGGGTTTTGGGGGGGTCTTTAGGTTTTTGTTTAGGGTTGGGTTTTGTTTCTTTATTTGTTGCTGTTTTACACCTCAGCTCAGTGAGCTACGGCTAGTTGTTCTCTGACATGGTTATTGCGACACTTGGTCAAGGGAGAGAAAGAGAGACGTCTGCGGTTATACAGAACTATTGCATACTTTTGTTAATGGGAAAACAACATAAGCATGGTGCAATTACATATTAATCGATTCCCCATATAATATTTGCATGAATAACCCAGACGCATACTAAATAACTGTCGTATCATTGGCGAATCCACAAAACATGGCAGCTAAATAGGATCTTTAGAGACACAGGACCTTCAAAGACACATTAGTTGCACAAAGACAGCGAACATGTCGGCAACACCCGTCTTTCATAACGAAGTGTTCCGTCTAAATATTATTCAATTACATTAATTAAATTAAATTATTCGGATGTCATTTTTAACGGGCATATTGTTGGAGGTATAATGTTAACATTTCAAAGGAAAAGTTTATAAATATAGTTTTATAGAGAAGCCGCCAGTATGCAACTTTGACACTTTACCTTTTCATGTGAGTTTCGCATTCCTACTGGTTTCAAACTGTGGCACTGGATATGGTATTTATTTAATAATTATTTATTACACGAAAAGACTGACATTCCCTTCAATAAGTTGTAACAATTTGACTGATGTTTAGGTTTTTATCGGTAGCAAATAGCGTTGAAACTCCAGCACAAAACATGTTAGAAGGAAAAAATGCACGTTACATAATTTCGATTTATTGATTTTCGCGGCGTACAAATCTTTATTTATTTTTTACGCAATAAAGCGGGAACATTTAATCAGACAGAGAAACCAAATGACTTGCAGTCCCAGAGAAATCTTAAAACTATTCCAACTGAACACATTGCTACTGTAGCTCAGCAGTAGCTCATGCGTTGTTGTGCCCGTCCTAACCAGCGTGGCCGATTCATCAAACGTATGTACTGTCATCTCTATTTCTTGCTGCTGTACAGAAGTAGTCTGGTGGCGTTAGTGGGCTCGCTCTCTCTGTCTCTCTCTCTCTCTCTCTCTCTCTCTCTCTCTCTCTCTCTCTCTCTCTCTCTCTCTCTCTCTCTCTCTCTCTCTCTCTATGTGTCTCTCTCACTCGCTCTCGCTGTCTTCTCAGCTCCCTCCTACCGGCCTCGGTGGCGTCGTGGTTAGGCCATCGGTCTACAGGCTGGTAAGTACTGGGTTCAGATCCCAGTCGAGGCATGGGATTTTTAATCCAGATACCGACTCCAAACCCTGAGTGAGTGCTCCGCAAGGCTCAATGGGTAGGTGTAAACCACTTGCACCGACCAGTGATCCATAACTGATTCAACAAAGGTCATGGTTTGTGCTATCCTGCCTGTGGGAAGAGCAAATAAAAGATCCCTTGCTGCTAATCGGAAAGAGTAGCCCATGTAGTGGCGACAGCGGGTTTCCTCTCAAAATATGTGTGGTCCTTAACCATATGTCTGACGCCATATAACCGTAAATAAAATGTGTTGAGTGCGTCGCTAAATAAAATATTTCTTTCTTTTCTTTCCTAGCTCCCTCCATTCCTCTCTGTCTGTCCCCTCTCTCTCCCTACGTCTCTTTCTCACTCTCCTTTTCCTTCTATTCCCCTATATGTCGCTTCATTTCCCCTGCTTCCCCCTCTCTCCCTCCCTCCCCCCCCCCCCCCCCTCTCCCCCCCCCCCTCTCTCTCTCTCTCTCTCTCTCTCTCTCTCTCTCTCTCTCTCTCTCTCTCTCTCTCTCTCTCTCTCTCTCTCTGTTTTTCAAATGTCATAGTAACCATATATAAAACACTAATCAATCAATCAATTAATAATGAATGAATGAAAGAAAGAAAGAAAAAATACAGAAGGAAAGAAGGAAAGAAAACAAAGAAAGGAAGAAAGGAACTAAGAAGAAAGAAAGAAAGAAAGAAAGAAAAAAAGAAGAAGAAGATAAGACTCGTCCAAACCAGACGCGACAAAATCAGCGCCACGAAAACAGATTAATCAAGCGTATTGCCAAAATTGGGCTCCTTATATATGAGAAGTATGGCATTGTGGGTGCAAGTCACGGAGAATGTAATTCGAGTTGTAGACGTTATTATTGATGTATTTCCTTTATTTCACCATATAAAAAATACATATTCCTCAATGTTGTTTCCTAGGTATATATCCGTGATTGCTCAAGCAGTTTATTTATTACTTTTTAAATATTCAGACATCAACGTGAAAGAGGCAAATCAATAAATGAGAAAAAGTCTTGAATATTTACAATTTTCTCATTTTAGTATAAATGAGTGTCACGGGATTACTTTTTGTTGTTTCCAGTTTCGTCCAATGCTTCGTGATTGGCGTACCAGACAGTGTTACAGAATACATATCAAAATTATTAAATAGTATTCGATGAGTAATATGTCAATGTGCTAACTACAACCTCGCTTCTTCTCATTACAACCTCTCACTACCTGACTCTAATCTCCTTCATTACGTATACACATCCTTGCACAATGTCACTACAACCACACACCAATTTTCGCATTTCGTCCGTGTCAACTTCAATCCGCCATCATGATTATGACGTCATTCTGATTTGCACGGAGATCATGTTACGGAGGAGCTAAAAAATTGTTTGTTTGACGTCACCCCGTACCGCGTGTTGCTCAATCGGCGCTGGGTTGTGGTGTTCAGTGTGTGCTGTAATTGCACCGCATCACAATGCAAATTGACTGTGCAAGATCCCCACTCTTACGAATGGAGCCAATTTACAGTCCTGATGGTGTCAAACAAGATCGAAGCACCTCTGGGAAATAAAGCTTCTGTTCGTGATTTCAACTCTTGCAGTAATATAAATTGTATCTGTGATAACATGGGTTCGTCCTGGTCGCTCTTCTCCCGGAACACGAAGAAGAGTTCCGAGATGGACGAGCTTCAGCCTTCAGTGGTGGGTGTACGGACGGCTTAGACTGGCTGATAGAGTGGTACTCGTCTGCATCAAAATCCACACAGCTTCAGCTGCAGAACAGGGCGGGACATAGACCAGTGGTAAAGAACTCACCTGATGCGCGCTCGGTCTAGGATAGATCTCCGTCGGTGGGCCCATGGGCTATTTCTCGTTCTATTCAGTGCACAACGACTGGCATACCCAAAAGCCACTCTATGTGCTATCCTGTCTGTGGTGTTGTGCATATTGAAAATCCCTTGCTACTAATCAAAACATGCATCGGGTTTCTTCTTTAAGACGATATATCAAAATTACCATATGTTTGACATCCAGTAGTTGATGATTAATAGATCAATGTGCTCTAGTGGTGTCGTTAAACAAAACAAACTTTAATTTTAGTTGCAAAACCGTGCTATAGTAGGCAGTAATTAAAATTAGCTCCACTATGTGGATCTAACAGTAGCCCGTTGGAGCTCATGTCCTCTCTCAATATCTGTGTGGTCCTTAACCATAAGTTTGACGCCATATAACCGTAAATAAAATGTGTAGAGTGCGTCGTTAAATAAAACATTTATTTCTTTTTTTATTAAAACAGACATACAGACATAATATATATATATATATATATATATATATATATATATGTGTGTGTGTGTGTGTGTGTGTGTGTGTGTGTGTGTGTGTGTGTGTCTGTGTGCGTGTGTGTGTATACACATGCATATATATTATTGGGAGTTTTTAAAACAGAAACTGAACATTTGCAGTGCCACTTTCTTTTTGAAAGGGACCTACAGAACGCCTGGATAAATCCGTGGTAGGGTAAGGAGCGACTGTCTCTTTTAGAGAAGTATCCTTTTTGTCTAGTTGAAAAAAAATCTCAAT
>NC_054712.1:30152504-30203508 GCF_016097555.1 Gigantopelta aegis
CCTAAAATCACCACAGTTATAGATTTCAATGATAAAGGCATTCAACAGCCGAATAAAATCTCATTTCTTTGATTTAATTACGTAGTTTGAAAATCCCTCTTCGGAGTCCCGACATTCTGCTAAAATAGATTTTCTTTTCACCGCGTGTTGTTAATAAAAAAAATCATTCTAATGAGAAGTTATCTGTTTCGTTCGCACATAAACAGCCGAATAAAGCTCACTATTTCATATCGTTCGCTAACGTTGATGTTGCGTATAAATCTCCGGAATGGGGCGAGTTGATAGAAATACGACGATCCCATGCAATACTAATCATAAAAATGTTATGAATCATAGCTCCGTCGACCGCCGCGAATACTCGTTAATCCCCGTAAGAATGCGCGCAACCCTTTCGCAGTTCGCCGTGTTGATTCCGACCGATATCTCAAACCGGTTTTGTTAAAATTGTTGCGCAACAGGAAGCTGTCCAATATTTCCTCCTGTTTTACTGTCAGAGCCATCGACTTTTATGTCGTGTTTGTATCTCTGATTCCGACTCCTTGTGTTAAAGATCTCGGGGTTTTGTTCTTTTTCTGTCCTGACTGAAGTAATCAAATACGTTTGTGGAGGTAAAAGCGGTTCATGAACTTTAGCCACCGTACAGAACGCGGAAGTTGGAAGAAGGCAATGTGTTTTGTGTTTTGTGCTTTTTTCTTTTCTTTTTTTTTCTTTTTTCTTTTTCAGTCTTTTCTCTGTCATGTTTTATGGTAACTATGGTGGAATTATTCCGTAATATTTATATTTTATATTGTATTTTGCTATTAAAACGATGGCTGTACAATGTTATTTTGACATTTTGAGATATAGAAGTTGACATAATGAAAAGAAACTAAATTTGCAAGAACAGAGAGAGAGAGAGAGAGAGAGAGAGAGAGAGAGAGAGAGAGAGAGAGAGAGAGAGAGAGAGAGGTGGGGGGAGATAGAAAGAGAAAGAGAGAGGGTGAGATAGATTGCACCCCTGATGTCAACACTGACATCATGTCATCACAGCTTTCAAAATGTCCACTGTAGGTCGAGATTTGATAATGGCAGTCCTATATACAATGTATGATGCACGGTAGGGAGAATTTATCGTCCTTCGGGAGTGATTTGTGGGAGCAATCACCACGTTGTCAAAACATCCTTTAGACTCTGTATTGAGCCAATATGCTAATATAAATAATTATGTTTTTCATTCAGATTTAGGTGTTTGACGATGTCTATGAACACGCCCTCCACAAGAAACAAATGGTCTTCCTGTGGTAGTCCGTGAAAATTTCTTTTAGACTACGTTTTGAGCAGAGATGCTGTTATAAATAATTATATTTATCGTTAAAGTTTTAGAACCTAAAGTCAATTGACGATGTATCTAAACCAATTCTTTCCCAGAAACAACGCGTTCTTCCTGTGACTGTTTGTGAACATGAAGGCGAATTTCACCCGGCACATTGTTAGCATTTCGTATTTATATTATTGTCTGGAATACCGAAAACCTAAGTACTTAATAAATAGCCGGCGTAAAGTAATCTAATGAGCACGTTCAATTGACGAATTCCTGTTTAAAGAGCAATGATTAGAAACAACCACTTGTTGAAGAAATTATACAAATTTCAGTCATCAAGAATAATGACATGGTTTGCCCATGTTCGTGAAAGGTCAGTTATTATATTTAAGTGCATTATGGAATGCGATAATGTTTGTAATTTTAGTTCATGATTTCATTACAGACAAAGATACGAATGTTTGGAAATACTGAGTCGCAAAGTTCAAATGTTTTGGTCGATAATACTTGAAATCAGAAGAATAAATATATTTATTATCGCGAATTGAAAAGTGTTTATTTCAGATTACATGTATGTCACTGCCTAATGCACTATACTAAAGCTGGCAGACATGAGTAAACGAAATAAATAAGTATAAAACAATGAAGATGCCAAATAGTGGAAACAGAAAGAAAGAAATGTTGTATTTAACGACGCACTCAACACATTTTATTTACGGTTATATGGCGTCAGACATATGATTAAGGTCCACACAGAGTTTGAGAGGAAACCCGCTGTCGCCACTTCATAGGCTACTCTTTCCGATTAGCAGCAAGAGATATTTTATTTGCGCTTCCCACAGGCAGGATAGCACAAACCACGGCCTTTGTTGAACCAGTTATAAATCACTGATCGTTGCAAGTGGTTTACAAATAGTGGAAACGGTCTCGAATACACATTCTTTTATACCTGTTTCGTATTTCGGTACCAGTTTCAATCCAGAATGACTGACTAGCTTTATCGTGCCCGTGCTGGTAGGATGGGGGATAAGATCACTACGCCAACGTTTCTTTTACAAATCACTAAACATTAATGTCTGCACTGGACTCACATTCAGAGATGAGTCCCTATTCACAACATTATTCTTGAGGCCGAGGTAGCAATACGTTGGGTCCGTGCTTAAACAAACTCGAGTCTAGACACAGCTCCTTAACGTCGTTACACCATTACAACTTGCATAGCGTTTCCTCCACGTTAAGCTCTCAGAATCTATTGGAGGTTTGAGTCTAGACTAAACGTGTTACAAGCACTAAGCCTGGAATGTCAGTTAACATAAATACATTTGTTAAGACTGACATATGCTAGTTCACAATAACATCTGAGGAATGTTTAGGAGAGCTCCCACTCCCACAGCTAGGTTTACAAGGAGGTGTAAGACAACTACACCAACGTCTCTCACACTAACCATTAATGACAAGCCACTAACCCACTGTCTTCGACAGACCGCTCAAAGAGCTGAGGTGTGTGTGTGTGTGTGCCCGGGGCAGCGGGCTTGAACCCTAATTGGATATGAACACGAAAATAAGTACAAAAGTTTCACTGGGAAGGAGCAAGACCACCAAACCAAGCACTAATCATTAATCCGCTGTCTTCCAAGGACAGACAGCCAGGAGCACGGAGATGTTTGCCCAGATCAGCGTGCTTCAACCTTAATTGGCTATAATTCCAGCAAGTGCACCACTACTGGTACATCAAAGGCCGTGGTATGTGCTACCCTGTCTGTGGGATGGTGAATATAAAAGGTCCCTTACTACTAATGGGAAAAAAATGTGGCGGGTTTCCTCTCTATGTCTGTGTCAAAATGACCATATGTTTGACATCCAATAGTGGATTATTAATACATCAATATGCTCTAGTGATGTTGTTAAACAAAACAAACTTTGTAATTGGCTATAAGTTGCAGTGGACAACAATCCATTAACGCGTCCTGGCTTCTTTCAACGCGTACACACTGGTTTCGGGTATCACAAACAACACAACGTTCACAAACACAATGTCATGGGATATCTATTGACTGGCATTACAAGTACGCTAGTTGATATTTACGTTTAAAGCTTACAAATGCCACATGTCGCTATTTTACATGATATCGTGGTCATATTTGAATCTCCTCACAAAACAGGATCGAAAAGGCATTTTGGCAAGGTTAAGATTATTTTCACGAGTAAGTACAATTAATCGATGCAACGTAAAAAGAATAATCTTTGAATATTAACTCAAGGATATGACGAAACGTTAACGTGTTGCCACACGGCTTAAACGGCGATTTCCACGTGAATTATTGGCGAAAATATGAAGGTCACAAAAACTCTACATCGCATATCCATTATAATATCATCCAGTGCTTTGTCAATATGGAACTACAAATCAAATTCAAACTGTGACGTCACATGTTAACCTGTCGGTCATCATTAGTAGGTTTTGCAATAATATACTTTTTTAAAAGAGTAGAAAATGAATTAATGGAATGCACTTTTTGCGGGCATGTCATTCAAAACAGATTTGTATTTTAGAAGAAAAAGTAATAAATATTGATTGTTATTGTTCAGCTTTGCGAACACTTCTTTAAAACAATGCTCTTTTGGACAAAATTACGAAATCTGCTTAAGGCCAAACAAAATAAATGTCTGGTCTTATTTCCAGTGGTATGACGTCAATTTGTGCCGGAAATTAAAGACAGCTAATGGTCCAAGCCAGCATATAGACCTTGCTTTAATAAAGCAAGGTTTATATGCTGGCTTCGACCATTAGCTGTCTTTAATTTCTCTCTAAAAAAAAGTCCTGTTGTTCTGAGTGGGTAGCATGGTTTGTTTTAAAAGCATTTGCGGCCAAAGTCGACGTCATAAAAATTGCCTTGGCTATAAGGAAAATGAAAATAAAAATATTTAGGGTACCAAGGCAAAGGAAGGGGTACCAAGGCAAAGGAAGGGGTACCATGACTATTGAGGATGGACCAAGGCAGATGAGAACGTAAAAAACCCCTGAATATACCCATCTTTTTTATGCAATCCATGCTTTAATTTTAATTTTTTTTAAATCGCCGCATCAATTTAAGCCCCTGGCTATCCAGAGACAGGACCCGGATAGACATGCTCGAAACCTTAGTGGTATATGAGTATGTTAAAATCAGCCATCACCATCAACATCAATTCTGGAATTGTGGTCTGACCAGAAACCGACTTTGTTTTGTTTTTTGGCCTAAGCAACAACCCACACACGCGTTTCAGAAACGTGGAAACAAATTCAGAATAATCAGAAATAGTCAGAATATGTTTGCTGCAGTTTCTAAGATGTTATCGACTAACGGAGACTTTTTAACGATTGTAATTACATATCAAATATATTTTCTGCATAAAATATTAGCGGCTGTATATTAAACGTGTTTCTGATCGTTCTAATATTTGTACTAGGTTAAATTTAATTTTATTTACTAAAATATGCCTTTTTCGTACGTACGAAATTATTGGAAGACAAAATCCAGTTTGGACTTCTTACAAATATTAAGACGACCAGAAACACATAGAGTATACATACAGACACTGGCATTCTAAAAAAGATAATATATTTAATATGTAAGTTTAATCGTAGAACTATCAGGAATGTCCCTTTAAATATGACGATATGTTCATTTATACATTAAAAAAACAGGAACCTATTCTCGTGTTACCTATTAACTAGGTTTTAATAATTTTCTGAATGGAAGTGATAAATTCAAGCAATTCTTCTGGGGTATGAATGGAATACATTGATTTTAAATTTGACGACACGTTCCGATAAGCAAAATGAAATGTTATATATTTTCAATATAAACTAGTTCTCATGTTACTTATTGATTAGGTTTGAATAATTTTATGAATGGAAATGGTAAACTCAAGTAAACAGGTTTTCTGGGGTGTAAATGGAATACGTTGATTTTTAAGTTTGGTTAAACAAACTTAATGTTAATTATTTTGAACAGGAAGCAGTTCTTATGTTACCTATTGATTAGGTTTCAGTAATTTTATGAATGGAAATGATAAACTCAAGTAAACAGGTCTTCTGGGTGTGAATGGAGTTCACAGATCGAATTAGTCAACAGATCAATTAATCAATCAGTCGATGAAGAAACAAAGAGAGAATCAATGAATGGACAAGGAATAAATGGATGAATTGAACGAATGAAGTAATGAATGGGTGAAAGAAGAAAGAAATCATTGAATGAGCAGACAGATTAATGAAATTAAGCGAGAGAGAGTTAGTGAACACATTAATGAATAAACTGTACTTGTAATAAAACAATAGTCAAGCGATTGTTTTCGGGTAGAATGTAAACGATTAGCTATTATACGGATCAAATAAAAAAAAGTCCTACTTAAAAAAATACATATATAATATTAAATTGATATATATTAATATGGTATGGTTCTTCTGGAGTAAACAGAGCAGAACCTAGCTCACGATCAGTCAGTAGAGTGTTAGCCTTGGGTTCCTTTGGTGCTAGGACCGTTGTCTGATTGTTGGTTTTGCCGTTCCAACCATTATCCCACGGCTGATACATCAAAGACATGGAATGCGTGATACGGTCGGAGTAATAGTGCACATACAGGATCTCTTGCTATTAATGTAATGTAATGGATTTCGTCTGAGGCTATGTTAAAATTATCAAATGCTTAACATGCACCAGTCGATTAACTTTGAGGTTTGGGGGTTTTTGTTTTTTTGTTTGTTTGTTTGTTGTTTTTTTTGTTTTGTTTTTTTGTTTTTTTTGGGGGGGGGGGTTTCTTGTTTGTATTTACAATTGACCATTGATATTTATGTATTTACCTTGCTTTAACACCAGATAGCCGATGTCTTTTTCTTGTTGGGATGCCGTTAAACATATAGTCATTGCTGATTCATCCATCCATCAATTCATTAATTTATTCATTCATTCATTCATTCATTCATTCCAATAGTCTATGATTAAATAACCAGTATGCTATAGTGGTGTCGTTAAACAAACGTGCCCCTATACCCCTATGATTTCGGGCACATCTCTCTTAGGCCATATCTCTGGCATGACCAGTGAAATAAACTTTAAATGTGTTTTAAACAGTGCAGTTTCTTGGTTAAATTGTTCACTACTGTACACTGTTTGTTTTCCCTACAATCAGTACGATCTGGCTTGTTGTACTGTCTGAAGAAGAACAAGACAGCGTTCTGCTATAAACGTTTGTCGCGCTCCAGAATTTTGATATCCTAATACTTGACTTCTTACAAGTATATTTTAGGAATGCTTCCTAAGGAATATTGTTTGATATGTGATAATTCAGGATACTTTAATTAATCATGAACACAAACATTTACTCGTCTTCGGATAAGATCCGAAAATTTGACATTCTAGAGCCCCGTTTTACGAAGCGATCTTAGCGTTAAAAACACCTTTAGTGCCTAAATATCTTAACCATTTGAGGTGATTTTTACACTAAGATCGCCCCGTAAAGCGGGACCCTGGGCCCCGTTCCGCGAAGCGATCCTAACCCTAAGATCACCGTAACTGCACAGCTGGTATATACACTTAATGTGATCTTAGCGCTAAGATCGTTTTGTGGAGCCAATTTCAGAAAACATATCAAATTTAGATGTAGGTTTGCGACTAGCAGTTGTATCTGTCGTGCGTTTACGCGTTTGTTATCTATTTCACGTAGAACACGGGACCATTACGGAAGATGGAGCATTGTAAAGATGAAAAAAAAAAGATATTTGATGCAGTTCAATCTATTTTTGTAGACTGTTAAATATTACAAAATAAGCAAACCACAATTCATCATATTATATACGAAATCTCATCGGTTATGGTTCTTGGCCAAAGATCTGTAGCTGGCGCTATTAAGCAAATCAGAGAAGTTTTATTATTGCAAAAATATGTTGTTTTAAAAGGGGCGAATTCGAAGAGCCTGTAATATGAACCTTAGTGCGTGATTGTGTAGGGCAACATGCCACATGAAACGTCATGTTATATCTTCACGAAGCGAGTGAAACCACGCCAACGTAACGTCCAGACTGTCTCGTATAACTAACACTAGACAGAACATAGCCATTTGTGACATCTAATTAACATTTCAGTCAAAGTGTTACACACTCACTCTTTGCACACCTATACCAAACGCCCACTCTGTTAACAGCATTACCCTAGGTCTTTTTCGGCACCCTTCCACCCCTTCTCCCTTCCTATGTTTAGCACACGCTGATCAGGGTCAAATCCCACAGTCAAAAGGGGATGCCTGACATAATTTGGTTTTCAAAGAATATTAATGTCAGTTTTCTGTTAGATAATCTGGATTTTACTTATCTGGTTTTGAAGTAACATACACGTCATATTGTACGTTATATAATCTTGTTTTAAAATAGCAAACAGGTGGTATTGTATGTTATGTAATCTGGTTTTAAAATAGCAAACAGATGATGTTGTACGTCATATAATCTGGTTTTAAAATAGGAAACAGGTGGTATTGTACGTTATATATAATCTGGTTTTAAAATAGCAAACAGGTGGTATTGTATGTTATATAATCTGGTTTTAAAACAGCAAACAGGTGGTATTGTACGTTATATATAACCTGGTTTTAAAATAGCAAACAGGTGGTATTGTATGTTATATAATCTGGTTTTAAAACAGCAAACAGGTGGTATTGTATGTTATGTAATCTGCTTTTAAAATAGCATGCATCTTTTATTTGACGCTAGATCCCAGGTTATATAATCTGGTTTTTTAAATAGCATTAGACATTTAGATCCCTGGTTTTGAACGAACATACATGTTTATCATACGCTTGTTTTCACAATATTGTTTGCGTCATCGTCAGGTATTTTGTGGAATTTTTGTGTTTCGGGGAGGGAGGATGAAGAGAGGAGGGTTTGCGATAAATTTGTCAAATACTTGGCACCTATAGTTATATTATAGAGGCCTAATTAAATAAATTCTTGCAACTTCGCGAACGCGTAGTGATATTCAAAAAACAAAAGCATGCAAGGAAGAAGCGATGTTGCTTAAAAGAGCTTAAAAGAGCTTAAAAGAGCCTTGTAAATTAGGAGCCATGTCTGCAACGTACACCATTTACTGTGTTCAAGTTAGTAGTGCCCAGAGGCAGATCCACGATGTTTTAAGGACGGTCACAAAATTCCTAAAAAGGGCAAATTAGAGTTTGTCGAAATCAAATGAGCTGAGTTTCCATGGGAAGCAAGTCCGATGGGGAGATCGGGGGCATGTTGTTTGGACAATTTTCAAATAGGTCTGGTCAGGTCAGAGAGTTTAACGTGCACATTCAGAGCAAGCTGTTGTAGCGCCCGCCTGTTCTGGGCGTAGGTGTCGGCCTCAGCCGGTTCCTCCGTCCAGGACAGGAAAGGGGTGGGGAGGGTGAAGGGGGGCCGCCTGCACTGTCAGGTGCAAAGGGAGCACCTTTAGTCCGACCGTGATCGGTAACAGGCGGAGGGGATTTCGAAATAAAGATGCCGAGAGACACGTTGCTATGACAATTTAGTGATATGTGTTGTGAAGATGAATTTAAAGATTATAAGTAATTAAAAAGGGCATTTCATGTACGGGACCCATGAATTTAACTAGTATCTGTTAAAACCACCATACTACTTTACGCCCTGCATAATTTTCTAAAACTAAATAGAATAGTTTATAAAGCTAAGTAAATAGGAGAAAAATGGCATACAGTAAATATTTCCAACTAGAATTTCTAAATAAAACAATTATTATATACATGTATGCATGTTTTTAATAATTAAAATAAATAATTTTAAAAATTGTAAAATGAATTTGTTCAGTAAGTAATTTCATAATGTATGTATTGTTTCTTGTCTTGTTTTTATTTCTTATTTCAGACATTTTATATAGAGCGGTGTTATATATAAAAACATATTACATAATGCGAACACATTAAATTTTTTTAATGAATTTGTTCATTAAGTGATTTCATATTGTGTATATTTTTTTTCTTTCTTTTCTTTTCGTTTCTTATTTGAGACATTTTATATAGAGCCGTGATAGTGTTTTCCCTAGCTTGTTTTAGCATGGTGCAGCACCATGCCTCAATAGTCTAGCACCATCTTGCCTTAATCAACGCCATGCTGCCCTGAGATTAAACAAGCCTTTTTTCACTAATTAATTCCAAAATTGCCTAAATAAAATACACCAAAAATTAATAAAATATGCCTTTTATATTTTTTGCCATTCATTTATTAAAGCAGGCACATAAATTACATTAATGTTTATTTCAATTAATTTTTGTGTATTTTTAATGAAATACAAGTGCCCCAAAAATGATGAAAATGCCCCAAAAGTGTTTGGTCTACCATGCCTTGCCAAATTTCCAGGGAAATCACTCACGGTGAGTATTGTTATATATAAAACAGATTACAAAATGCGAACATGTTAAATAATAAAAGAGATTACGTAAACACTCGCATGTACAGTATTAATTGTATATGGACCCCGACAATCTCTCCTAACGTCTATTGATCAAATCTCTATCGCCAGTGCTCGCCTGTTTGCTGTACAGGTAAAATAATTGTCAGTGCGCGTGCTTTCCACAACGATGAGATAAACAGCCGTCTTCTGTTCGTAAGTATCTGAATGAGATCTGACAGGTCCTAGGATCGACTCCAGTTAGTAGATGTACTGTCTTAACTAATGTATCGTGTATTGCACTTTGTTTTTCTGTACAGCCTGCGAAGTGTGGTGTTATTTTCATAGGAAAATGCAAGTTACATAAAACCTTCATGGAAGGAAGGAAATGGTTTATTTAACGACGCAGTCAACACATTTTATTTACGGTTATATGGCGTCGGTTAAGGACTAAACCTTCAGGGAGTCAGGGACCAATAATTATTTCTCAAAACATCGTATGTTTACTTTTGCCACTAGTAGTTATAGCTGAGGTACGCAACAATGTTTTTGCATCATTACAGAATACGGAGCACTGTAAGGACTAAAGAAAATCAAACTGTATTGCCTGTACTATTAATAGTAATACGAATTGTCGTTTAGTCGCAGATTTACGTTTACTTGCTAAACTAGGTTTACAGGGAGGCGACACGTAGCCCAGTAGTAAAGCGTTTGATTGAAATATATTTTATTGCTTTTTAAAGAACAAATGGATTAGGCACAAGTTACATAACTTACTAGGCCTTCTCCAAAAAAAGCGTTGGACTGATGTCCGGTCGTTTCAGGATCGATTCCCGTCGGTGGGCACATTGGGCTATTTCTCGTTTCATTCAGTACATTACGACTGTTATATCAAATGCCATTGTATGTGCTCCCCTGTATGCGGGATGGTGCATATAAAAGATGCCTTGCTACTACTGGAAAAATGTAGCGTGTTTCCTCTCTAAGATTATAAAATCAAAATTACCAAATGTTTGATATCCAATATGATTAATAAACCAATGTCTCTAGTGGTGTCGTTAAACAAAACAAACTTTAACTTTAGTCGTAAATTTACGTTGGCGTGCTAAGTAGGTTTACGGTGTTTTGTGAAATTAGTTCCAGGGCCGTAACTACGAGCGGCAGTTGGTAGAACTAGGCACTGTCAGCGACGACAGACGCCATATAACCGTAAATAAAATGTGTTGAGTGCGTCGTTAAATAAACCATTTGGCCCAATCTGGTGATAAACGTTATGACGTCTTTGTGTTCCAGTCTGGTCAAACCCGTAGTTTTAGAGTGTAGGTTACCGGTACGACAAGTGATATTGTGTAAATATACAAACTACAAAAGTTGTGTTATTGATAGGGCAAGCTTTAGAAAACAAAAACAGCAAACATATGATGAAGTACTATACTTTGGTATTTGAGTTTCACAATCTCTCGTAGCCTAATATAACCAGAGGATGGGTGGGGAACAATACAAAAAAAAAAATCGGAGAGAGTGATTTAGGTTATTTTTTCAGCTCGACAAAATGAATACGTTTTAACCCCTCAGAAATACGTTTCGTATTTTGCAAGGTGAACAACTGCCCTTGCACGCAGAAAGGTATGACCATATACTTGCTATTAAAACTTGTCTAGCGTTATAAAATTTCTGTTTTCTAATTTGTCTCGCTATTGAACAATGTGCTGTGATTAGTTTCATATTTAACTGTATCTGTAGTTAACAGAGGCGGAAATCATTAGATGTTTTAACAAGCGAAAATCATTAGATGTTTTAATAAGCGGTAACCATTTAACTCATGCTGTATACAGTTTATTTCTCTTGTTAGTAAACCTATGTTATATGCACCCTTGTCTGTAACACAGCACACGCAACAAATAAATGGAAAACAAGTTTTGTTCTCTTTACTAACAATATTAATACAACAATTTGTTATCGTTGCCCTCTTTTATATTTAACATTTATTATATTGTGTCTCCGCTGACGTATCGTTCAGAATGTTTCTAGTTATTGTATTCGAAACCATCCGTTGATATTCATATTGAACGTCATGCCATGCATTGTCTTGTTATTAGATAACTATGTGAGTGGACAGACTACAGGAGAAATCACTGCCAGGACGATTACCCGTGTTCTAAAATGAAGAAATATGGAGGTCGATTCTTATCTAGAGATTACTCTTGGAATGCGACGGTGACAGCACATCATTTTAAACAAAACAAAAGCAAAAACAAAAATAAAACTCGATTGGAAAAGTTAATTGTCTGGGAAATTTCGTCTAAGATATATAACTTCATATCAATGCGTTTTAAATTCCCATAACAATGTTCTTTGCTAAAAGTTATAAAAAGACGATCCAAAATAATTAGTTGTGTAAGGCAATGTTGCAGTTACAGCGAAGTTCATCCTTAATTACCAAACACCCTACCTTTGAAGAATTTAACTGCATTACGACAACACCAAAATGTTTTTAAACTACAGTTAAAAATGTTTGTTTCCAAAAAGTACGAAAATACAGGTCATATTTCGGATACTGGTGGATTTGTTGCGAAGTTTATTCATGGTCACTAAATACCCCCCAAAACGTTAACTACATTAAGATGATATCAAAACGATTAAAACTTCAGTTAGAACTTACTCAATAAAAAAGTTATGAGTTTGTTCTTCGACTTTTTTTCTTTTCTTTAGTAGTATTCATCATATCCAATAATATTTTGTGTAATGTAAAAGTTTGATAACTTACCCAGGTGATCGTATTCCCTGAGTGCCCGCGCTAAAGAGAGGTATCCGTCACACAAACACACTGACAGACAGACAGCCAGACTGCGTTGTTCGCTAGATACATCCTCAACCAACGTCAATCCCATCCAACTATCTGCGAGATTGGTTCCGATCGATCGCTAGCACATCACAAGCATTAGCATGCGGAACACTACTGGAAGCGCGGTCCGCAAAGCCCAGAAACCAACTGACCAATGAGCGGCCTCGTAAAACCTCCCGCGTGCAGTCCGCTAAGACGGTACCATAATTGACCAATCAATGAGGCTGTAACATCGGTATTGTCTTGAGATCGTCTTAATTTGCTCGTCGTGGGTTTTAGCTCCCAGTCGCTCGAGTGTGTTGCCACGAGGATGGGAGTCTTCTATTCAGTGTCGGAATGATCGAAATGGATTTTGTTTTCAAAACCTCTTTGACCCCAAGGTACGAACCTGCGTGTCGCTGGCTGGTATAAATGTTAAAACGCGTCCCTGGTGACTACAAGTTTTTAATGTGAGATCATGAAGACACCCAGCTTAACAATCACCAGGCACGAATTGAAATCGTTCACATTACATCGGCTATTGATCCAGTCTACTATACGAGATGCATTGTTTTGTTTTATATTTACTTAACAGCGCTGTTCTCTTTCGATGGCATGCAAACAAGTAGATCAAAATAAACATACAGGTAATTATAAATTGCGCAACATCCATCCATAAAAAAGATAGACAAACAAAACGTGGTTCATTTGAGTGGTTTATACAAGTCGTCAAACACATTTTTTTTTAAAACTCCTTTTTTAACTATTTGATGAAAAAGACAGTAAAATCCATAAAATAATAAATGATGATATTTTAAATTGTGACCGTAGAAAAGCTGAAAATCAATATGGAACATGTAATTTACTGTTCATTGTTTTGACTATTAGACCTACAGTCAGGGCAAAAGAATCGATCACATCTCTGGCATTATAACCCACTGTTAAATAATCTGTTAGTGCTTTATTTGCTGTTTAGTTGATAATACTCTAAACTCTGTTAGTACCCCATTAATTACTTTACCGTGGCCTTACAGAGTCCCTCCCAATGTGTCACGTGACCGAAATATGTCGTGTTTCCTATCCAACCCAAATCATTTTTGTCTGCTTCCGTATTTTTGATAATGCTGGGTTTTGTTTCCGTGGTGATAAGAGGAATTAGTAAAAACAGTTAAAATTTATATAAAAAGACATTTTGTTCTGGTTGTACCTGTTTGTGTAGCATTATTTATTTGAAACTTGCTCGTAACTTCTTGGTGTCTCTTCTGATGTTTTTATTAGCAAAACCAACGGTTGGAGCGAGAGCGTTCTCAATAATTTCACGAAGGTCATGGAGTCTCGACCTTAGAATACTCTCTGTTTTACATTACTCGACCATAATATTATGTAGGTTACAAATCAATATCACTGGACACACACAATCATCGTTAGGGGTATGAGTTCTCCGTAATGTTTTGAACAGTACTTTTGTTCGACATTTTGAGTACAACTTGTACTCTGTTAGGTTTTTCAAAAACGAAAGTCCTAGGCATAAATTCCATTTGTCCGTAATTGGTATTCGTATACGTATACTTAATCCATAACAGTCACTTTTTATACACATAGGTTTCGTAAAGTCGATCCTTGCGTCTACGCACGCGTGTACGTACGCGTCTGCGTATCCAGTCACTCTATGCATTGTGGATTGTTTATACGTATATGCATATGATTATCGACAAATGGAATTTGCATCTTATGAATTATGAATACGTATACTTATTCGGAATATGATCAAATGGAATTTGCGCCTTATGAATTATGAATGCGTATACGCTTACTGAATATTGTGAAATAAAATTTACGCCTTCAGTGAGCGCTGTTCTGTTAGCGATGGCCTCCCAATGAGTAAACTCAATAAACGAAATTATAATTTGTTAAATACACACAGACCAACCAAATTTGATTATCTCGTGACTTCTATACAGGTCTGCCCATCTTTTTCTTTCTATACACAACAGCGTTGCCCTAGTGGTGATGGCATGTAAACAAAGAGATTAAAATAAATAACACTCAAGATTGATTGTACAACAAACATAGACAAACCAAATTCAATTAATCATATAGTGCATACACCAATTTAATGCCATTAATTTATTACCAAAACATTTGCCTATTGGAATACTACAATAATTGAAGCATATACTGTGGATGGTGACATATTCGTGACTTAACTTATTTTCGTGCTTATAACCAATTAAGGTTCAAGCACGCTGTCCTGGGCACACACCTCAGCTGGGCTGCCTGTCCAGGACAGTGGGTTAGTTGTTAGTTGTTTAGTGGTTAGTGAGAAAGAAGAGGGTGTAGTGGCCTTACACCTACCCACTGAGCCCTTAAGAACTCGCTCTAGGTTGGAGCCGGTACCAGGCTGTGAACCCTGTACCTACCAGCCTGTAGTCCGATGGCTTATCCACTACGCCACCGAGGCCGGTGATATGGCGAAGCCAGACGCACGTGACTGGTTGTTAGTGTGTACGAGTTTCGCGTCCGTTGATGAACATGTATACATTTACGATGGACACATGTATTCGTAAACAAATACGTTATTATTAACAATAGACATATATACTTATATTAGACGAATGCTTTAGATTAAGGATGGGCACACAGGGAATAGCCAATTCACTGCCGTAACTTAGCTTCAAGAAAAAGCTTCTCAGGTTGCGTGATTGATTTATATCCGGCATGCTAAGCAACTGAATTATTACAGAAATACGTGGTGTCTTCCAATAACACGCTGTAATATATTTAACACGCACATCAGTGTAGGCTGAACAATACAGATACTGGTAATATCCACCTTGCACAGGCCTCACGCGAGGTCAAAATCATACAGCGAAGTTACGTCTCTCTCAAATTTTGAGGGGGCGAAGTTTTCAATAGGAGGGAGACTAGAATGTTGATTCTAAAATGAATAAATTACGCAAAAAGAAGTTATATTAACCCAAAACAGTTAAACCTGTTTTAAGCTGCCACATAATGGGAGTAACCAAAAGCAATCGCTTAAAACAGGTGGCCGTTGCATACAGGTGCAACTTTTACAGTCTGTCAGTTTTTTCTTTTCTTTTTTTTAACCGTCCTGTATTCCTAATTGATGGATGTGTGCTCTAGATTTTTCTAAAAGTCACCTTTCCACTTTTTTCATAAGTAATGAAATGTAACTGAAAAGCAGTAATTTAACCATTTGAAATTCATTCTCTCGCAAGTTTCTCTTTTTTCTTTTAATTACTAAATGCAGAATATTGTCCCAGTAGATTAATCTGCCAATGTTAAGCTTATATTACCCGGAGACAGTTAAATGCAATATCTTAATTGATACACGGTGGAGAATGTACTGAATGGGCACTGAAGGTGGGAAAAGAAAGAAAGAAATGTTTTATTTAACGACGCACTCAACATATTTTATTTACGGTTATATGGCGTCAGACATATGGTTAAGGACCACACAGATTTTGAGAGGAAACCCGCTGTCGCCACTTCATGGGCTACTCTTTTCGATTAGCAGCAAGGGATTTTTTATTTGCGCTTCCCACAGGCAGGATAGCACAAACCATGCCGTCTAACTGGATCCCAAGTCGCTAAAAATGTAAACAACAGCGACAAGGTGCATCAAATAATCTTCACACCCACAGTACCGGCCTCGGTGGCGTCGTGGTTAGGCCATCGGTCAACAGGCTGGTAGGCACTGGGTTCGGATCCCAGTCGAGGCATGGGATTTTTAATCCAGATACCGACTCTAAACCCTGAGTGAATGCTCCGCAAGGCTCAATGGGTAGGTGTAAACCACTTATACCGACCAGTAACTGGTTCAACAAAGGCCATGATTTGTGTTATCCTGCCTGTGGGAAGCGCAAATAAAAGATCCCTTGCTGCCTGTCGTAAAAGAGTAGCCTATGTGGCGACGTGGGGTTTCCTCTAAAAAAACAGTGTCAGAATGACCATATGTTTGACGTCCAATAGCCGATGATAAGATAAAAAAAATCAATGTGCTCTAGTGGCGTGGTTAAATAAAACAAACTTCACCTTTTTTTCCAGTTAGACGGTTGACCGCTTAGACGGTTGACCGCTTAGACGGGTGACTGCTTAGACGGGTGACCGCGTATTACGAAAGCATTTACATTGCGAATCTGTTGGTGGGGGAAAAGTGGCCGCTTACAGCTGGAGGTCGCCGATTTCAAGACAGGTTTGACAGTATTATTTTATAATTTCCACATGTATGTTTGTATGTTGAATTTATTCCTTATGAGAAGGTCTACACACACGCCTGACAATAGAATTGAGTTATACGCTTCAACAGTTAGTAGAACATGTAGACTGGTAGGCCTACTTTTAGTGCAAGGCACGGGCGTTGTCTGAGCTAGAACACATATCTGTGAGCCTGTCGTCTGATTTTGTGGCGCCAGTGTTGCTTTGCAATCTCATACACTTAACACTTAAAGGATCTCAGTCTCGGATTTAGTGGGCCTTATTTCTCTAAATATGAATTATAAATGGAAATTATTTACCAAACCTAGTTATTGTATCATCCAAAACATTTTAATTCAACCACGATCGAGGGAATTCCATGACACGCTTCATTTTTAAATTTTGGAACTCTTTTTGTGAAAGGTCATAAAACGTACGGCAAAATCAACTCGTAATGATGAGGATATATATACGACAGACGTGTATGGTATCCTTGGATTTTATATATACGACCGCCGTATATAGAGACTTGGCAAATGAGGTCCGGCTATATACATAGCAAATAATTAAAATATATATTATTTCATGACAAAATAATGGCGAATACGCTGAAATAAACTGATAAACAGTCGGAACATGAACTCACACTTTTTTAAATTATTAATATGATTTAAATAATAATAATTTGTGTCTTTTGGGTTTTTTTTTTTCTCTGGATGAAACATTCTACCGGTAGATATCGGCCATCAAAGTATTTGTCAAAAACAGTAGACATATGAACAATTGTGAACCGTTCTTTTTAAATTTATGAATGTGTTGTCAAAATATAAAAGTATGTTTATTGGTCATGGGTGTTACAATCGTATCTATGTAATGGTTAATAATTAAAAGAAACTTTTGTATGTTATTATAGACATCGTATGTCTGCTACAACATGCACTTTTTCAGTTTCCTCAACTGTTTCTTTAGAGACCATGCATTAATTATTTACTTATTTTTCATTGGTGTTACCTGTCATTGGTGTTGCCAGGTACTGAGTAACACCAATGACCCTTAGTAACACCAATGACAATGCGTTTTAATAAGATGCCGTTTTCCTCGCTTTGCATATTGTTGAAGATGATTTGAAAATTAAAGGGACTTGTGCAGCATCATAGTTGCATAATGGCACTTTGGGTAAAATAAATGTTTTGTTGGAACGTAAAGAGTATCTCTTCAACGTTCCTAACTGCGTTATGCTTGGTTCGCGCAATTAACATCCGATTTATTGTCGTCTGCTTGTCGTTCATTTGAGAGGTTTTTCTTCACAGTTACTGAATATTTCCATTAACAATAAAGTTCAGACAAGTACGTATGTATAATACAAAACTTTATAAACCTCTAAAACCATTAAATTTACTATAGTCCGTCCCATCCTTCTACAAAAGCTTTTTTGTTAATAATTTCAGTTTGGGTTGATGTAAGAAGACAAGTAAAAGTGTTTTGGAAATAAAAAAATAAATACTATTTTTGTTTCCAATTTACAAAACAGTCGGCTAAGAAATAAATAGCATGTAGCAAATTCCATAGTATGACAAAAGGCGTTCCCTGTGGGACCAACTAACAGTCGTTTTGTTTATTCCTTAAAATTACCAATATCGGGCCCACTTGATTTGCAGAAATTGACTTAAAATGGAGGAAGATGATTAACATCAGTGCGTGTCACAAGACCTCACACAGGCCGGGTCAACAAGGCCGAATCATTTACTTTTTTATGACTTTTAAGCCCCTTATTGTTAGAATTTGTTTTCAATTATTATGTATTAGATCTGCAAAAGGTATGCTACATTTTTGTGTTTCGACTGTTATAATGAATAGTAGACAAATAATACATTCGTAACAATTGTAAATAATTGTATAAATTCTGTTATTTGAGAATCAATTCATTAGAAAATTGATATTTTACAATCTATTCACTGGTATGAACGTAATGCCTATCCGTATTGGCATCGTGTTAGTGTTGGGTGTTGGTAAAATGCGGACCGGACTGGAACGCTGGACAAACTGATTTTTTCTAATAAAAAAATATTAAACAGAGTTCGTCCACTGTGCTTAGTTCAAAAATATATATTTTATCATATAGTTGTTTCCAAAAAACCCACATATCGAACCACGCATGCGCGGAAATGTTATTTTTCCAAATCCTGAACGCAGTTCGATACTACTAACCTTTCCTGTTTAAGTGTTAAAGGTTAACTTTATCATAAAGAAAAGTTGAAATTCGTAGTCAAATATTAGAAAATTACATTATGTATGTTTTGATTGTCGATAAAGGCTATTTAAAAAAAAAAATAATTAAATATTGAAAACCCTGATTAAAATAGCTTTTTAGTTAAAAGGAAAAAGGACCAAGAGTTAACTTAGTTAACATAGTTCGTATTATTTATTTCTTGAATGGTGACATAATTTGTTTGATTTGCTGTATAGTTTTCGGAAAATATATGGAACATTTAGTTGTGCAGTGCTTGCATGAAAGCAGAAAGAGTATTAACACTTTTTACTCGTTATGGGGAATACAAATATACAGTAGAATAGATTTTTAGCCTTAATGTAAGCACCAAACTAACTATATAAATTAATGAATGAATAAATCTTTAATTTAATATTTAAATAGAATTAAAATTCTGTGTCTGAATTTAGTATGTTTTTAAAATTGTCTGACTGGACGTAGCTTATCAATACAGAAACATATAATTATTCTAATAGGTCTTTAATAGTTGTAGGCTGAAGAAAAAAAAAGAAAAAAAAATATTTAAGGAAATGTTAATTACATACTTTTGCTAACAAGTAGTGGTAGTCTCAAGGATAATAGTATTTCAATGATACAATCTTGAATGTCACTGGTGTTACACATTTTCATTGATGCTACTTTTTTGTCATTGGTGTTACGCAAGAATATTTTAACTGTCATTTCTCAAGAAACTTTATTTTTTAAATTTAAATTGTTTATTTAGGAAGCATACCTTCTACCTTTATTATTTTGATGAAATTTATTTTGAAGGACTCCATATTTTTAAATAATCTAAACTGCCACAGGTGTATAATTTAAGTCACATACAAAATATCTGTGTGGAAATGCAAAATTACACCCTTGGGTAGTTTTTAATGCTAAAGTTATTTTATATATGTATGTAAACCAATTGGAAAATCTAATCTAGAAAACGTTCAAGTTGAAACTGCAAGATTAATAACAGGTCTACCTTTGTTTGCATCACGAAATGCTCTATACTTAGAAACTGGTTTAGTTACCCTTTTTGAACGTCGAAAGGCAAACAAATTATGTACTATGTTTAAAATACTTAATGGTATGGCTCCTGACGTTTTAACAAACTGCATTCCGCCTAGGGTAGAACAACGTGTTCAATATAGACTAAGAAACCAAAACGATATATCTATTCTGTTTGCCAGAACTAATATATTAAAATTATCCTTTTTTCATTCGACTATTGCCATTAGAAATTAGAAACTGTGAGCAAATTTCAACCTTTAAAGAAGCAGTTGCACCTGAAGGTTACAAGGTGCCTTCGTTCCACTTATGTGCAAATCGAATAGAAAATATCTCACATACAAGATTGAGGCACTCTTGTAGTATCTTAAATGCTGATTTATATCGCTGTGGACTAGTTACGGATCCATCCTGCAAATGTGGGTATCATTACGGGAGCAGCTTCTATTACTTCTTTCAGTGTAAACTTTATACCCAGCAAAGACAACATCTATTAGACTATTTAAGTACATTTGTACCAATAAACCTCCAGTTAGTACTAAACGGCAGAACCACATTGAGTGACGACGCAAACAAGTAAATATTTCATTATGTTCAAAAATGCATTAAACAAACAGAAAGACTCAATAAATAAAATACAGTTTAATAAATGATTAGATAAATAAAATATGACTCGATAAAAATATATCAAAATGTGCGGAATTTATCGACTATCCCACGTCAAAGCCGCGCCGTCTGGTTAGAAAGATAAACTACTTTAGTTTCACCATTTTTATTTCATTTGTTTGGGGTTTTTTTTTTATTATTATATTTTTTTTAGCACTTAATTCACACTACAAATCTATTTTGCTTGATATTCTATGTATTAACTTTGTTCTGAATATTTATTGTAGTCTTGCTTTCGGTTTCGCTTTATCTGCACTGTTAATTTGTCTTGCTTTATGTTTTATGTATTTACTTTGTTTCAAATATTTGTAGTATTAGTAGTGCCCTATAATGTTGTGTCACGGGGATCCTATAATACCCGTAACTGAATAAAACACGATTATCCAAATATCTCTCCTAACTGTATATCTATTTTATCTCTCTGTATCGGGCAGTCTAATACCCGAGTGGCTCTGCTCTAGGTATAATCAGAGATAAGATCTTAAATAAATATATATATGTAGCACGTTTAGTTCACTAGAAAACACAACAAAACACAATACACTTTGGAATCTGTATTAACACTACGCTGACAAATGTACTTGCCGCAGTAGTTAATTAACAACAACAATATAATAACAACCCAGAGCTAATCACTTAATTAGTTAATCACTAGGTGTCTAGTTTACACAATATTCTAATCACTTCACCGTGATACAACACGCACACATGTGATAATTGAGAAACGCTGCTAGGGGAACTTAATTAATAAAGGAATTACAACTCTATTCCTAACTGGTTAATTTTTAATTAACCCTTAACTACTCATTCAGTAACCTTGTAATACATAATTAATTCTGGTACCTATCACAATAAAGACAATAACCTACAGTTTACCTAGGTCCTCTAGGATGACCGGCTAAGCTTTATATTACCAAATACTCGTATAATACAGTATTAAAATATTTAAAGTCACATCAATCACATCAAGGTTATACAACAGAGCAGAAAAATATATTTACCAAGTCCCTTCGGACTACGTTCCCCGAGGGCCTTCCAATGTTTCTCCTCGATATATCTAAAATCCTATTTATTTATTCAAAAATCTCAGAGAGAGCGAATATCGCCTGGGGGAACAACGCGGTACCTTACCTATCATGTGATATTGCCACAACTCCCAGAGACGGTATTTTTTTCTTAGATGGTCAGACTTACTGTCGCCATTCCGCTAGCAATACCCCGATCGTAAACCGAACTACCGAAGGTATTACGTAACTACTGGCCACATGGCCTCCACATCTGGTATGGGTGTGTATTAGGGGTACGGTCGCGCGGAGGTATTACGTAACCAAGCTGCACACGGACCTCTAAAATATGTTTCAAACAAACCAGTTGGATCATACTGCTGAATTACCCCACTTGTCCGGTAACACCAATGACATAATGGCCTTGTTCATAGAGTAACATGTGTCTGCACGTGCAGGCCGATTACAGTTCTGCGTGACCAGATATGATTTTATGTTTCTTTGTTCTTCTAGTTTCCAAAAGTTAACAATACAACTTTATATCTTTTAAATGTTTTATCTTGAATTTGTATTTTGAAAAGTGATGCTTTCTGTAGAATGAGCTATCTATGAATAGGTGTTCTTCAAGTTCTTCACCGTTCATCCCTGATTGTATACAATGCAGTTTTGGCTCACTTCGCCGGCTCGCGTGAGTCGCGAACAGTCTCAGGTATAATTACAAGATCGAAACCTTGCTCTTCAAGATAATGTTTTTATATTTAAATGTGTCCAGAACTTCATTATAAACAGCAAACGTTCCGAGGAGAATTAGCCATTGTACTGATAAATTATTGTAACAAACCCGTCCTCCTTTTCCTTTCTTCCTTTTCCCTTGCTTCTTTTCTTTGTCTTTAATTATAATATTATATTAACGTTTTGGAGCTGTGTTTCTGTCATGCTATTTTTACCGTATTTTATCGTATTTTTGTAAAATGCTCGGAAAGGCCTTAATATAGTTTATAGCCGGTTAGCCAGTCTTCAAACGGTTTATTTGTACGGTAATGAAACATGTTTATGACAACAAAAAGTGAAATTAATTTTCAGTTAAGTTACAATTACAAACTACAGATCTTTACTGTACAGTGTATGTGCTGAACATCTATTTAGAATTATCTGTCATATTTTTGTTTTCATATTTTCAGTGTAACATGGTTAGACGCACCAAAAAATAGGCAACGCCAGCTCGGGGGACAGGGAAACAGCAGATAGGGATACCATGGCGCTCGGGGGACAGGGAAACAGCAGAGGGGGGCTACCATGGCGCTCGGGGAAAAGGGAAACAGCAGAGGGGGGATACCATGACGCTCGGGGGACAGGGAAACAGCAGAGGGGGGCTACCATGGCGCTCGGGGAAAAGGGAAACAGCAGAGGGGGGATACCATGACGCTCGGGGGGTGAAGGGACAGGGAAACAGCAGAGGGGGTTACCACTGCGCTTGGGGGACAGGAAAACAGCAGAGGGGGATACCATTGCGTTCTGTGGACAAAAAACAGCTTGGGGGCAGGGAAATAGCAGAGGCGGGGGGGGGGGGATACCATGGCGCTCGGGGGCTAGGGAAACAGCAGGGAGGGGGCTACCATAGCGCTCGGGGGCCAGGGAAACAGCAGAGGGGACATTTGACCTTGGCGAATACCTTGGCGCTCGGAATAATTGTCTGGCGTCGTGTAATACCTTGGCGCTCGGGGGCCAGGAAAACAGCAGAGGGGAATACCTTGGCTCTCGGGGGACAGGAAAACAGCAGAGGGGGGTATCATTGCGTTCTGGGGACAGGGAAACAGCAGACGGGGCTCCCAGTTTGCCGGGCGGGGGGGGGGGGGGGGGGGGGTCAGGGAAACAGCAGAGGGGGCTTCTACTGTGGTAGGAGTGAAAAAACTACCAACTTCGGCGAATCAGGGTTGGCGACCACCAGTAAGGCCGTCATGTTGACAGAAATTTCGTAAGCATTAAACGAATCCTATTATTCGAAACGATTCCGTTTAAACCGCCCAATTAGTAACCAATAGTAAATGCTATTTTTCGTCCCAACCAATGCACCACGACTGGTATATCAAAGGCCGTGGTATGTGCTATCCTGTGTGGGATGATGCATATAAAAGATCCTTGCAACTAATAGCAAAATGTAGCGGGTTTCTTCTCTAAGACTATATGTCAAAATTACCAAATGTTTGACATCTAATAGCCGATGATTAAGAAATCAGTGTGCTCTAGTGGTGTCAAACAAAAACAAAACTTTAAACAACTTTGTGATCTTGCCTTTAGTTATTTTAAACTTGTAATCCGGCAGCGAACTACTAAACCCCAAATTAGGGTATTAAGTTTATTGTTTTACTGATTATAAATGTTTAAGACATCTATTTCACAGATCTGAAAGATGATATCGTGTCACCTTTAGGCATTTTGAGATTTTAAAATGTATAATTATATTTAGCCATTTTATTGCCAGCAACTAGTAATACTGTCCCAGTAGTAGATACAAAATTAGGAAGGATTCGTGACAAATGTTCCGAGAATTAAGTTTTATACGTTTTTTAGATCACTCAGATCTGCCTACCAAAATGAGTTGGTATTACTCTTCCGAGAAAGTAGACTTGGCCTACAAAATGCCCTTTTTCAAAATGGCCGCCATTGTAAATGTCTACTAATCATTAAAAGCGACATACAATATGTTGTTGCTTCAAACCTGGCAGAAAGTTAGAAATAAACATTAGGAACCATAAACAGTAATAAAGTTCGCCATTTGAATATGTTGGCGTAGCCATCATAGAATTTTTTTTTTTAAATGACCGCCTTTATCGGTTGTCTGCAAATTATTTCATGTGTCATATACTAAATTGTGTATATACGCAATGTCTTGTGATTCAGCTTTGTTGGGTTTTAAAAAATATATAATATGTATAAGCAGAATTGTTCTAAGAACGGCGGCCATTTTGGAAAGTGGCAATGCCCGTAGTCGGCTGCCTTCTTGCATCAAATTTTGCAAACTAAATACACATATATGAGTAAATTGAATTTGGTGCTTCAAGCTTTTTCTTTTATAATTATATGTGATGCATACAGCACACACTAAACATAACGTTAAGAATGATGATATACCCCAAGGACAGGTCAGGATTTCTAAACTGTGTGCGGTTGGGTTAAACTGTACTTAGACAGAACATTGAGAAGTCGTTATGTAGTCTATTGTGTAATATATATAACTGTAAAAATTAAATGTAAAATATGTTGCATTTGATAGTTTTAGCAGTAAATATCGGCATATATTATATTGGGGGCCATCCATATGGGAGGAGGCAACCATACTGTCTTTGAGTCTATACGACAAGCAAATATAAAGTATGGTGAGAAATAAGAGGTGTGATTAGGGGGAGCAATATCCCATGCCCCTCCACCACCATCCCGGATACACCAGTGGCTGTAGACCTTCTAATTGCTGGTTGTTGCTAGTGGCGTGTCTAGGGCAGTATTATTAGTATACTCTATTCAGTGGTGAGGGTATGCAACACTGTGGACTCGCTACCGTTTAGGCCTTAGGGTACACAATATTTGATAACATATTACAATGCTTATTGTACCATTGATTCCAGGCCTGGCATAGGTGAATCTGCTTACAAGATCATTTGCTTCTTGTACCTTTATAACTAGATAGATCGTCTTTTGTCTTTCTCAGTCCAGACTGTGTTTAGTAGTATTTTCGCTAATACTACTGTACATTAGCAATAGTGAACGAGCGAGCGCTGACAAAGGTTTTAACGAAAATATTGACTGCTTTTTAGATTGTGACATTCAAAAATGTAAAACCTAGCGCCACCGTGTTTATTTAAACAATAATTGCGCTTCTGGAAAGGTGAACAACATTTTAGCCTTAAGCGTTATCTAGGCCAGATCCAACATTATGTCTCAAACGAGGGCCTAGTGTATAAGCATGTATCTCTGAAAGTAACCAAGTGACTATGTCCAATAACATCACTTCCATGTTGTCCTTTCGTTTTGAAAATAAATGATTCAAGATTCTCCAAGCAGCCTTCCTCGATTTGAGGTTTTCAAATGCAAAAAGAAAGAAATGTTTAATTTAACGACGCACTCAACACATTTTATTTACAGTTATATGTCGTCGGACATATGGTTAAGGACAATACAGATATTGAGGGGGGAAACCCGCTGTCGCCACTTCATGGGCTACTCTTTTTAATTAGCAGCAAGGGATCTTTTATATGCACCATCACATAGACAGGATAGCACATACCACGGCCTTTGGTGTACCAGTCGTGGGGAACTGGCTGGAGCGAGTTTTCAAATGCAATGCAAGATTATGTGTGTACACACTGTTTTCTTCAGATATGTTTTTCTGGTTCTGGTTTATTTTCTAAAGACCAGGGAGCGACATTTGACATCTTGCGCAACCAGAAAAACATATATGTTTGAACATAAGATACATAGATCCATGCTACTCATGTCAGGCTTTGTGTTGCCTACTTCTCTATCTAGTCATGGCAGTTTTGTTGCTTTCTGGATGACACCCATATGATTATCATAGTTTAATAACACGTTCGGCCATTCATGTTTTGAATGCGATAATATTATATTATTTAGTTAAGCACCTTCGAAACTTCGAAATATCTTCCAGGCCTTTACTAGTAACGTATGTCTCTTTAATTCGATACCGGCCTCGGTGGTGTCTGGTTAGGCCATCGGTCTACAGGCTGGTAGGTACTGGGTTCGGATCCCAGTCGAGGCATTGGATTTTTAAATCCAGATACCGACTCCAAACCCTGAGTAAGTGCTCCGCAAAGTTCAATGGGTAGGTGTAAACCACTTGCACCGACCAGTGATCCATAACTGGTTCAACAAAGGCCATGGTTTGTGCTATCCTGCCTGTGGGAAGCGCAAATAAAAGATCCCTTGCTGCCTGTCGTAAAAGAGTAGCCTATGTGGCGACATCGGGTTTCCTCTAAACAAACAGTGTCAGAATGACAATATGTTTGACGTCCAATAGCCAATGATAAGATAAAAAAAATCAATGTGCTCTAGTGGCGTCGTTAAATAAAACAAACTTTACTTTTTACTTTAATTCAATTAATTTACTCAAATACCACACGGCAGCCTTCATAGGTACATGCATATTTTGTTCATAAATTGGTTACGGTGAAAATCATCATAATTATGTTTTACAACGGTTTAAGAAGATCATTTAAAAATATATATCTCCTGTAATGACATTTCAACCATCTCAAGGTGCTTTATTTATCACCCTTTCTTCCTGACACAAAAATCAATCGCTTGTCAAACGTTGTATACCCTATTACTCAGATTGTATAGGTTTATAGCCTTGAATATGTTAGTTATTCGCAATCATATGGTGCATTCCGTCACTCTCCGAACAATACAATAGTTTAATAATAACATGCACATAATTACTTGTTAAACAGATTACAGATGAATATTCCATCCAGTCTGAAGCAGCTGCATATTATAAACAGAATGTACTGGTATTCACTCGTTGTTTTTTTCACTAGAACACACATGGCGTTATTTAGGAAGAAGGAAATGTTTTATTTAACGACGCACTCAGCATATTTTGTTTACGGTTATATGGCGTCAGACATATGGTTACGGACCACACGGATATTGAGAGAGGAAATCCGCTGTCGCCAATGCATGGGTTACTCTTTTCGGTTAGCAGCAAGGGATCTTTTATATGTACCATCCCAGACAGGATCGTACATACCACGGCCTTTGTTACACCATTTGTGAAGCACTGGCTGATCGAGAAATAGTCCAATGGGTCCACCGACGGAGATCGATCCTAGACCGACCGCGCATCAAGCGAACGCTTTACCACTAGGCCACATCCCGCCCCCTTACTTAGGAAGAAGACTACATCTTCCCGGTCAGTCTCGTAGATCTTGAACAAGTTCAAACGAAAGTGTGACAAGCCATTCCCATAGACATTTTGCAATACCTCATCATCAGTATGTGATAATGATGCGTTGATAATTCATAATTTGTTATAGATTTACTTTCAAAGATTAAGTTATTTGTTCGTAGACATAGTTGAACACAAAAAAAAAGAAGAAAAAAAAGAATATCATCATGTCACGGGGATCCTATAATACCCTTAACTGAATGAAACACGATTGTCCAAATATCTCTCCTAACTGTATATCTATTAGATCTCTCTGTAACAGGCAGTTATATCCGCTGGCTCGTCTAGGTATGATCAGACATAAGATCTTATATAAAGTATATATTATTATAGCACGTTTAGTTCACTAGAAAACACAACAATACACTTTGGAATCTGTATTAACCTACGCTGACGAATGTACTGCCGCAGTAGTTAATTAACAACAACAAATAATAACAACCCAGAACTGATCACTTAATTAGTTAATCTCTAGGTGTCTAGTTTGCACAATATGCTAATCACTTCACTGTGACACAACACCCACACGTGTGATAATTGAGAAACGCTTCCAGGAGAACTTAATTAATAAAGGAATTACAACTCTATTCCTAACTGGTTAATTTTTAATTAACCCTTACTACTCGTTCAATAACGTGTGATAATTGAGAAACGCTTCCAGGGGAACTTAATTAATAAAGGAATTACAACTCTATTCCTAACTGGTTAATTTTTAATTAACCCTTACTACTCGTTCAATAACGTGTGATAATTGAGAAATGCTTCCAGGAGAACTTAATTAATAAAGGAATTACAACTCTATTCCTAACTGGTTAATTTTTAATTAACCCTTACTACTCATTCAGTAACCTTGTAACACAGAATTAATACTGGTACCTATCACAATAAAGACAATAACCTACAGTTTACCTAGGTCCTCTAGGATAACTGGCTAAGCCTTAATAATTATTTAGTACAGTGAGCCTACAGTATACTGCGTCAGATGACCGGCAGCACCGTCCAAATAATATTGGTATAATACAGTATTAAAATATTTAAAGTCACATCAATCACATCAAGGTTATACAACAGAGCAGAAATGATATTTACCAAGTCCAAACGGACGAACGTTCCCTGGAAGCCTTCCAATATGTTTCTCCCCGATGTCTAAAACCCTAGCTATTTATCATAAAACCAAATATCGCCTGGGGGTACATCGCGGCACCTACCCCTATCAAGTGATATTTCCACAGCGACCACGCCGGCATATTGTTCTTAGATCGCCAGACTTACTGACGCCTAGTCGCCAAAATCACGGTCGTCGAAACCGCACTCACAGAGGTATTACGTAACTACTGGCCACATGGCCTCCACACCTGAACTAAGTGCATATTGGGATGCACGGTCGCGCGAAGGTATTACGTAACAAAGTGCCCACCTGAGCTAAGTGCATATTGGACTGCACACGGCCCTCTAAAACAATTAATATCGCCACAGGCGAAAAGAAATTAAGAGCATGTACCGTCACACATCACATGATTGCTGTAATGATTAAACGTACAGATGCGAGCAGAAGATCACGAAACTCAAGGCAATATTACAATATTCATATCTGATTTAGATGTAACCTGTTATACACACGGGAAGGTTTGAATGGGATGTGTTGGCCCTATACAGGGTTCCTCCACCAAAAAACCCACCACAAAAACAAAACTCAGCCGACAGCCATGTAGATAGCAAACGCTGTTTAGCCGAGGTTATATACACGGCCGCCTCGTAGGTCTACATGTATATAGTCACGCATGTGTTAAGTAACAAATATGGCGACCTCCATGACCGTTGTATTTATGGAATTCATATTTGTATACAATATTTAGCATGATCTGTGTACTGTAGTCGACTGGTTCTGAGCGCAAAAAGACCTTTACGAAATGCGGCATTGAGTAAATACAAAGAAGGTTGATGGCAGTGCAAATTAAAAGAGGATAACCGGTCAAAACGATGATAAATGTCAAAAGGGCCTTGTGTATTATATTATAGATTGAAACAAATATCTGTGAGCATGTATTACCAGTGAGGGAAATAAAATAGATTTAACAAATATGAAAAAGTTTTTAAAATAAATTAATTAAACATTGGGACCAGGGGGGTCGTTCAAAGCAATACATTTCAAAATGCCCAAAGGTGACATAATGTCATTCACCGGAAATACGTTCTGGGATATGTCATTAAACAAAATCAACAATAAAAAAAACTTAATTACCCAATTTCGACTTTCGAGAAAAATGGCATTTCTCCGCCAGGCTATTGGTGTGTGTCCCTGTATAATTATGGGTAGTTTAGTCAGTAGTTAACTTTTTTCCAGTTGCTTTAGAACTTCTTTGCTTTGGGTAACTGCGTACACGTTTTTCTTAATATATTTAATGTATTCTCTTTTCTTTTAATTAATAATTATTTCAAAATCTGTTTAACTTTTCTTCTTTTTTTTCTTTTTTTTTGCATGAAAACTAATTAAGAATAATTTTGTCAAGATCCAGTTTTTTATTTAACCTTTTATGGTGAAATATTAAAGTCATTTCCAATACGTTGGTGTGCAGTGCGAGCAATCATCATTAACCAACTGAAGTCATTATTCTCCTGACGCCCACGCAGCAAAACAAAGTGGGGGAAATCAAATGAACATTCCCAAATTACCTGTCTTTTTTATACGCCCGTCTTTGTATTATGGAATGGCGTTGTCCGTTCGTTCGTCCATTCGTCCGTCCTTAAACATTTCGTTTCCAGCGCATAGCTCTATTATCAATTCAGATAGGATCATCAAACCTTAGGATGGCGGTGTGTCACATATCATAACTTGGTCATTATGACCTACGTTTTACAGTTTACTGCACACGAAAGGAAGTCCATGACCGGGTCATATCTTCCTTATCAAAAAAAAAGTAGTTTGTTTTATTTAACGACGCCACTAGAGCACATTGATATTGTATCTTATCATCGGCTATTGGACGTCAAACATATGGTCATTCTGACACTGTTTATTAGAGGAAACCCGCTGTCGCCACATAGGCTACTCTTTTACGACAGGCAGCAAGGGATCTTTTATTTGCGCTCCCCACAGGCAGGATAGCACAAACCATGGCCTTTGTTGAACACCAGTTATTGATCACTGGTCGGTGCAAGTGGTTTATACCTACCCATTGAGCCTTACGGGGCACTCACTCAGGGTTTGGAGTCGGTATCTGGATTAAAAATCGCATGCCTCGACATGCTTATAGCCAATTAAGGTTCAAGCATGCTGGTTCAAGCAGGACAGTGGGTTAGTTGTTTAGTTGTTAGTTGGTTAGTGGTTAGTGAGAAAGAAGAGGGTGTAGTGGCCTTACACCTACCCATTGAGCCCTTAAGAACTCGCTCTGGGTTGTAGCCGGTACCAGGCTGTGAACCCAGTACCTACCAGCCTGTAGACCGATGGCCTAATCACGACGCCACCGAGGTCGGTTAATCGTAAATGTATACATGTTATGAAACTCGTACACATTGACAATCAGTTTCGTGCGTCTGGCTTCACCATATCACCGGCCTCGGTGGCGTAGTGTTCAAGCCATCGGACTACAGGCTGGTAGGTACAGGGTTCACAGCCTGGTACCGGCTACAACCCAGAGCGAGTTCTTAAGGGCTCAATGGGTAGGTGTAAGGCCACTACACCCTCTTCTTTCTCACTAACCACTAACCAACTAACAACTAAACAACTAACCCACTGTCCTGCTTGAACCAGCATGCTTGAACCTTAATTGGCTATAAGCACGAAAATAAGTTAAAAATGAAAATTCGCCATATCACTAAGTCACGAATATGTCGCCATCCACAGTATATGCTTCAACTGTAGAATTGTAATAAGCAAATGTTTAGGTAATAAATTAATGGAATTAAATCAGTGTATGCACTATATGATTAATTTAATTTGGTTTGTCTAAGTTTGTTGTACAATATATCTGCAGTGTTATTTATTTTAATATCTTTGTTTACATGCCATCACCACTAGGGCAACGCTGTTGTGTATAGAAAGAAAAAGATGGGCAGACCTGTATAGAAGTCACGAGATAATCAAATTTGGTTGATCTGTGTGTATTTAACAAATATAATTTCGTTTATTGAGTTTACTCATTGGGAAGCCATCGCTAACAGAACAGCGCTCACTGAAGTAAGGCGTAAATTTCATTTGACGATATTCCGTATGAGTATACGCATTCGTAATTCATAAGACGCAAATTCCATTTGATCATAATCCGAATAAGTATACGTATTCATAATTCATAAGACGCAAATTCCATTTGTTTGCGCTTCCTACAAGCAGGATAGCACAAACCATGGCCTTTGTTGAACCAGTTATGGATCACGGGTCGGTGCAAATGGTTTACACCTACCTATTGAGCCTTGCGGATCACTCACTCAGGGTTTGGAGTCGGTATCTGGATTAAAAATCTCATGTCTCGACTGGGATCCGAACCCAGTCCCTACCAGCCTGTAGACCGATGGCCTAACCACGACGCCACCGAGGCCGGTCTTCCTTATCAATTCATATAGGATCATCAAGCCTTGCATGCAAGTAAGTACAACCTACATTAGACGCACGTGCCGTGTACCCCATCGGTGCTCTTGGTAGTACTAAACCAAATAACGTCCGGCTGTGTCAAAGTTCGAGGAGCACCGAACGTTTGATAGAGAAGTTAACACCACAAGTCCTGTGATTCGAGGGGGTTTGGGGGAGATTTTGTGGTGTTTTAAAACAAATTTCATTTTTGTTTGATTTCTTTTGTTGTTATTGTTTTGGGGTTTTTCTTTTTGTTGTTTTTTTATGGGGGGGGGGGGGGGGGGGGGGTCAGTAGCAGCTGTATTTTGCGGTGGACCACGACTGGTACATCAAAGGCCGTGGTATGTGCTATCCTGTCTATGGGATGGTGCATATAAAAGATCCCTTGCTGCAAATCGAAAAGAGTAGCCCATAAAGTGACGACAGCGGGTTTCCTCCTTCAATATCTGTGTGTTCCTTAACCATATGTCTGACGCCACATAATCG
Organism: Gigantopelta aegis; assembly: GCF_016097555.1. Lineage (NCBI taxonomy): Eukaryota > Metazoa > Mollusca > Gastropoda > Neomphalida > Peltospiridae > Gigantopelta > Gigantopelta aegis. The sequence goes on from NC_054712.1 coordinate 30,185,211, forward strand.
TAAATAAAATGTGTTGAGTGCGTCGTTAAATAAAACATTTTCTTCCTTTTGCGTTACAAAACAGCAGGATGCAAGATGGTTACTGTTATATATCATATTAACAAATAAAAATAGGCAAAAACAACAAAGAATCAATAACAAACGAAACAACAACAAAGTAATACTCATGATTATAAGAAGATAAAAACATCGCAGTTTGAAAGACATGCGTATCTGTAACAGTCTTCTTCAGAATCATTTTCTCCCATGAAGTGAACTAAAGATCAGTATTTGATGTCACGAAACAATTAGCGTTAAAACCTGCTGTGGCGTATCATGGCCGCCAGGCTGTAACGAAACTCTTCAACTGACTGACTAATATGAGGGTCGTGCCAGGAGGCAGTTGGCGAAACTTAACCCACCAGAAAAAAAGATATATCCTTTTTTAATTTAAAAATGTCTTTTAGTCTAGCTGAAGGATGCATCACTGAGTCTGATTCTTCCCCCCCCCCCCCCCCCCCACCCCAGATGTTTTAGATAAGTTACACTTCTGAATTATGGATATACTTTTACTGTTTGTTGAAATGACGGTCGTCAGACAGAGTACAACAGATACGACCAGTGTCTCCTTGTTCTGCGATGAAGAACGAGATGAGCCGCAATAAACCGCAAAGTACCCGTGGGCACGCGAGGTCATACGAGAAAACGCAATAATACCGCCACACGAGTCTGTCATTCTAGAAAGCAAACTATCTCGTCTCACGTCCACCGCTCTGACTGCAGAGGCGGATCCAGGGAGGACTAGGGAAGCCATCATCTAAATATATCCATGTGCCTGGGATTTTCTTTTTTAATTATTATTATTATTTTATTTTTTTGGAGTTTTTTTGCTTTAAAAAAATGAGTTGCCTTTTTCACGAGTACTCTTTTCTATTTACACCCCCCGCCTCCATCTTCAAATATTTCCTGGATCCGCCCTAGCGACTATTGTTACACAAAATGCTAACAATTTTGTTTTATTTTTGCTTTGTACATTGTTTAATTTATTTTAAATGTTGAATTAGAAAATGGACATTTCTATTTAAACGGAACAAGTCGTCTTGGAACATGTAAGTGACTGTAACCGTAAATAACTGTCAACCTTTGCTAGGTATAACTGAGGAAAAACACCAACATATGTCAGTTAAATCAACTGCATTCATATCTAATTTTAATCACGCAAACTATGGTGATGCATGGAACATCCAAACCGCACAGTCGTCTTGATCTCCTGTTTCACACATTGTTTATCGTGACATATATTTGGTATAACCCAGCGAAATGTTGAATATAAAACAGAGATCTAAGAATCCCGGAAGCCATAAGCGTACGAGACAGGGGTTGGGTTGGGTTGGGGTGTATGGTGGGGGGGGGGGGCAGCTGCCCTCCTAGTGCTGGAGTAAAACCTCAAATCAGGCAAAAATAGATATTCGGGGAAATGTGCTAACCTGAGACCTTTATACCATGCATTTCCATCAATCTACCTTCCAAATTAGTTGTAATCCGGGTAAAAACGCGTAGTGACTCGTTTTCAAACCCTATATACCTGTTTGGTAATAATGTCAATGTGAATAAATGTTGTTATTTAGATTTGGGCATTTTCGTTTAATTCGGACAAAACCCAGCCTGCCCCCCCCCCCCCCCCGTCCTCCCCCCTTTACATAAATGGTAGACCGTACGCCTATGCTGAAAGCCACATATCGGCAGAACCAGAAAGTTGAAAACTACACTGTTTCACAATATTGCATATTAGGCAGCTCAATCAAAACATAGATACAGTGATACACACACTGCGACACAGTGATACACACACTGCGGTACCGTGATACACATAGATACAGTGATACACACTGGGATACAGTGATACACACATATACAGTGATACACACACTGCGATACAGTGATACACATTGCGATACAGTGATACACACAGATACAGTGATACACACACTGCGATACAGTAATACACACTGCGATACAGTGATACACACACTGCGATACAGTAATACACATAGATACAGTGATACACACACTGCGATACAGTGATACACACAGATACAGTGATACACACACTGCGATACAGTGATACACACAGATACAGTGATACACACTGCGATACAGTGATACACACAGATACAGTGATACACACTGCGATACTGTGATACACACAGATACAGTGATACACACTGCGATACAGTGATACACACACTGCAATACAGTAATACACACTGCGATACAGTGATACACATACTGCGATACAGTAATACACACAGATACAGTGATACACACACTGCGATACAGTGATACACATAGATACAGTGATACACACTGCGATACAGTGATACACACAGATACAGTGATACACACTGCGATACTGTGATACACACAGATACAGTGATACACACTGCGATACAGTGATACACACAGATACAGTGATACACACACTGCGATACAGTGATACACACACTGCAATACATTGATACATACTGCGATACAATGATAAAGATAGATACAGTGATACACACTGCGATTTCCAGTTCCTTCTAGACTCAGTAGATAATCTATAGTGTTGTGTTGTGTTGTGTTGTTTCCTGTACTATTCATAACGAAAGCTATTTCTTGTGCTAATCACATCGATAAATATCGATATGTCTTCCGGCAAGAGACATCTTGAGAAAACAAACAAACAAACCGTCTCCAATATGTGCTGGGTCGTGATTATAACAGTGTACGTAACTATCAACCAGACACCGGGCTATTAAAGGTGGCCAGTGTATCGAAGCGTAGCTCTATGTTTTCAAGCTAGTCACGCAACTCTGCGTGTCTGGGCGTGGTCCGACGTCAATCGATGTAGATAACAGAAACTCGACGTCATCAAGTACTTTGTCGTCGTCATGCAGTCAGAGCAGTTCACTCCAGTGACGTTATTTTGCTAGCAAACTACCAACTGTTAGACTGAAATGGAAGGAAGGAAGGAAACGTTTTATTTAACGACGCACTCAACACATTTTATTTACAGTTATATGGCGTCAGGCATATGGTTAAGGACCACACAGATATTGAGAGAGGAAACCCACTGTCGCCACTTCATGGGCTACTCTTTTCGATTAGCAGCAAGGGATCTTTTATATGCACCATCCTACAGACAGGATAGTACATAAAACGGCCTTTGTTACACCAGTTGTGGAGCACTGGCTGGAGCGAGAAATAGTTCAATGGGCCCACCGACGGGGATCGATCCCAAACCGACCGCGCATCAAGCGAGCGCTGTTCCACTGAGCTACCTCCCGCCCCAGACTGAAATGGCTAACTCGCCGATCTCACGACTAAAACGACCGTCCAGTTGCTTGTCTCGTGGTATACAACTACTACGACCAATTAGTTGATAATCTGTCGAATGTTGGGAATGGAAAACAGTAAAGTTTGTTTTATTTAACGACGCCACTAGAGCACATTGATTTTAAATCTTATCATCGGCTATTGGACGTCAAACATATGGTCATTCTGACACTGTTTTTTTAGAGGAAACCCGCTGTCGCCATATAGGCTACTCTTTTACGACAGATAGCAAGGGATCTTTTATTTGCGCTTTCCACAGGCAGGATGGCGCAAACCATGGCCTTTGTTGAACCAGTTATGGATCACTGGTCGGTGCAAGTGGTTTACACCTACCCACTGAGCCTTGCGGAGCACTCACTCAGGGTTTGGAGTCGGATATCTTAAAAATCCAATAACTCGACTGGGATTCGAACCCAGTACCTACCAGCCTGTAGACCGATGACCTAACCACGACGCCACCGAGGCCGGTCTGTTGGGAATAGGAAAAATTACAACGCAACTGTCAGCTTCGTCACAATAGTTGATAGTCTGAGATTAGCATTAGGTATATTTAGAAACTAAATGTTTTTAAAAAAAATTGAAAAATAATGGGGGAAAAAGTGGGAAATAGAAAAGGAAAATTTAAAAAAAAGAAAAGAAAGAAGAACGGGAATGAAAGAAAAATAGAACAATAAGAAAACAGAGACATAATTGAAAATAAAATCAAAATATCCAGTATGTCGCGGATATATTACACAGTAACTGAAGTTGAGACTGTGCCCTCGATCGACGCAATAAAAATAATATAAAAACTCAAACTTCTAAGACCAGCAAGTAATATAAATTATTAAATTTGTTCATTATAAGAACACGCATATTTTATTTGATGAAAACACGTGACACGAATCTCTCACGAGACTGAAGGAAGGAAATGTTTTATTTAACGACGCACTCAACACATTTTATTTACGGTTATATGGCGTCGGACCTATGGTTAAGGACCACACAGATACTGAGAGAGGAAACCCGCTGCCGCCACTTCATGGGCTACTCTTTTCGATTAGCAGCAAGGGATCTTTTATATGCACCATTCCAAAGACAGGATAGCACATACCACGGCCTTTGATGTACCAGTCGTGGTGCACTGGATGGAGCGAGAAATAGCCCAGTGGGTCCACCGACGGGGATCGATCCCAAACCGACCGCGCATCAAGCGAGCGCTTTACCACTGGGCTACGTCTCGCCCCTCTCACGAGACTGACGTCAAACATTCAGGGGATAAAACTTATGATATGATAAAACTGGCTTTAGAGAATTCGTCCGCTAATAAAGAAAAAACACAAACACTAAAGTATTACCGAGTGACCTGTGAAAACCATAAAACGCATTTACTTGAAAATAGTGCATAGTACCAGTTTGTCTACTCACTTATTTTACCTGCCTGCCTATTTCAGGTTGCATGGTACTAAAGAAGAGAGTTCCATGTCAAATATTGTACACATTTATTATTTGTGCAATGCCTAAGCACATACGCACTGCACCCGTTGATACCTAACATACTCTGTGCGCTTGTACTGATAACGGAACACAAAGCTTAGAGAAAGAATAAATCAAAAGAAATATACTCCATATTATATATCCCATTTCTTGCGCAAACAATACATCTGTTCTACTTAGACACAATATCAAAGCTCGGTGGGAACTATATATTTTAATGAACGTTATATGTAAACACTATCGGGGTAAAGACATCCTCTCGCTTGTGTATCTACATCCTGTTAAACCGGAAGTAGTTCCGGAGGGAAAAACGAAGTACTGGCGCTGTAGTTTTTTAAGTTCATTGACCGATGATTACTACGCACTGGCAAACGAGCAGGCTGATTGTTACCCATATTAATCGAGCAGACTCCCATTATTGTAGGGGGCACGCTCATTGTTACCCATATTGATCAAGCTGATGTGTTTAAGCATAGTAAATGTGTGTAGTTACACGCGTGTGTTTAAGCATAGTAAATGTGTGTAGTTACACGCGTGTGTTTAAGCATAGTAAATGTGTGTAGTTACACGCGTGTGTTTAAGCATAGTAAATGTGTGTAGTTAAACACAGGTGTTTAAGTATAGAAAATATATGTAGTTACACGCGTGTGTTTAAGCATAGTAAATGTATGTAGTTACACGCGTGTGTTTAAGCATAGTAAATGTGTGTAGTTACACGCGTGTAAGTCTAAAACAGGCTTTTATAAATTCGGCCCATACGTTTTATAACACGTTTCACATTGATCATGCTTTTCATGATCAGTCAACAATAATAAATGACTGATCATGGAAATCTCTGTTTTCAGGGCCGTAGGTAGGATTTTATATATATATATATTTATTTTTATTTTATTTTTTTATTTTTTTTGGGGGGGGGGGGGGGGGGGTAAGTGAGTAGTTAATAGTCTAAAACTCCTTAAACAGTTAAGAAGAGAATTTTCTTTAAGTTTCTATAATGCTTTCCGGATTTTTTTCTGGAGAGCAACTGCCCCCCTTGCCCCACCCCCACCCCACCCCACCGCTAGCTACGGCCCTGGTTTTAGTCATTATCATTAAAACTGAGGTTTAGACGTGACAAAAACCGTTGTTGTTAGTAAGAAAAACCCACCAACGTAGCACAACTGTTGTTATTACACAAGAGATTAGACCAACGTCCTATCAGTATGTGTTAAAAGACGACACGACACGTATGGTGGAAGTTTCGCTCTTCACGCAACAACTAACACATTTTCCGACTTCAGTTTCCGACAAAATCGTTCAACTCCGTTGCATTCCGTTTGGGATCATCGTATGCAAACTGGCGGATTTCCCGAAAAGAGTCGCTGAAATCGATCTGGTGCAAATGCATGTACTCGTGTCGTGCTGTCTGATCGTAAGCATGTCTGTCATACATCGAAACATCTGATTGTCAAATGTCACGTGAATACATCAGGCGCGTGTGCAGGAATTTATACAGGATGGAGGTAGGGGTGTTCTAGAAAAGCGATGTATCTAAGGGGTCGAGTCATCCTTTCCCGGAAAATATATTGGAAAAAACAATTAGTAGAAAATTCGCTTGGGCTCGAGGAGGTGGGTTCTATCCCAGGACACAGCTACCCGCCAGTAAATACAGTAGGTTTGAACCACTCCAATAAATATATACTTTGTGTTCTTGTACACTTCAAGACAAAATATAGGAATTTAATATGCAAATGTCATTACCAATAATTGGAACAGAGATCAGCTTTCAAAAATGACTGCCTATGAAACAACGGTCATGGTGGCACAACCTAACACCCAGACACAGTCGGAAATGTGCACGTGCAACACGCAGTAGCCCCATACACGTGGGTAGGGAGTCTTGTTTGAGTGATTACCACTGTTAATGTTGCTGAATCTCATGATCAATTAAACTTAGTTTTTTGGATGTCATGCATTGTTTGTCTTTGAATTACTGATCCGGCGCCTTAGGGCTACTGACAAGCATCAAATTGGTAGACTTCAGCGTGATGTAGCCAATATGTTCAATGTTTCGCCGTTTGTGATCTGCAGACTATGGAACAGATACCAGCAGACTCAAAATGTTGATGATCGACCCCGTTCAGGGCGTCCCAGGTCAACCACACGAGTTCTACGAAATCGGAAGTCGCTGTACAGTTACACCAGGCTACTGGGGCGCGAGTGACGGGCCAGACGATTAGAAATCGTCTACATGCAGCTCATCTGCATGCTTGGCGACCACCTTTAACGAATCGCCACATGGTAAACAGGCGCCAATGGTGTACACAGCGTAGAAACTGGATTTCTTGAATAGGCGTGGTCGCGTTTGGCGACGTTGAGATGAACGCCATGCTAAAATCAACCTTGGGCCATATGACAGATTTGGTGGTGGTTGAGTTATGATGTGGGTTGGCATCACTATGACTGACCGAACACCACTCCATATTGTTCACGGGAGGGTCACTGGTCAGAATTATCGATTGTTGTCCTGTTTGCTCGCCGTGCTGGTCGACGGTTTGTGTTTCAAGATGGCAATGCTCGGGCCCATCGTGCACATAAATGTTTACCTTCAGTAGCAAAACATTACCAGAATTGGCTTTTATTACCTATATTCCTCTACTTTTTTGGAGAGTATATTACATTCACTGTAGTATGTTCAAGCACGTCTGTCGTGAACTAATTCTAAGTTGCTAGACGATTGCGCCCATGTGTAAAAAGGTAGGGTACATGGTTCATATTTTCGAAACCATCTTAGCGTTACGAAATCGTAATCCCATCGTAGGCTATGACGTCAGCATATGCCATAGTGCCGTCATAGCTTACGATGGTTTTACGGTTTCATAGCGCTAAAATAGCTTCAAAACTATGGGCCCTGGTGATCTGTTAGGCATACCTTACTAATTAAAATAATCCTTTAAAATATGATGAGTCACATGACCAAAGCCCCATCAGTGGATAATTTCTGTACCCAATGGTCTAATACTAGTGGTGGGAAATGAAGCGCTCGCCTAATGTTCGGTTCGGTCAGTCTAGGATTTATTCCCGTCAGCTGGCCCATTGGGCTATTTCTCGTTCCAGCCAGTGCACCATGACTGGTATTACACAACTCATAGTAGGTACTGCCCTGTCTGTTGGGGTGGTGCATATAAAAGATCACTTGATACTGATAGAAACATGTAGTGGGTTTTCTCTGTAATACTATGTCAGAATTACTAAATGTTTGACATCCAATAGCCGATGATTAATAACTCAATGTCCTCTAGTGGTGTAGTTAATCAAACTTTACGTTTCGAAGACATATTGACATGGAATCGGACATAGATGATCGATGGAAGGTCGGATGAACGGACAGGTGGGTCGGAGAGAAGACAGGGGGAAGAGGCCGACAGACATACGGACAAAGGACAAAATGTTTATCAGAGCTTTGTTTATCAAACGATACCTTAGCAAACTGTCTAATCAGCCAAATATTTCTATTAAATGGTAATATTTGGTGTAGAGTGTTGTTACTAGGGTATAGGCTGCCCCTTTGCGACAGAATGAAAAGGGTCATAAGCATACATTGCCTCTTCGTGATAGAAATAAAGGTCATCAACACAGATTGGCTCTTCATGATAGAAATAAAGGTCATCAACAAAGATTGCCTCTTCATGATAGAAATAAAGGTCATCAACTTAGATTGTCTCTTCATGACAGAAATAAAAGTCCATCAACATAGGTTGCCTCTTCATGTTTTTAATAAAGGTCACCAACATAAGTTGCCTCTTCATGATAGAAATAAAGGTCCATCAACATAGGTTGCCTCTTCATGATAGAAATAAAGGTCCATCAATACATATTGCCTCTTCGTGATAGAAATAAAGGTCATCAACATAGATTGCCTCTTCATGATAGAAATAAAGGTCATCAACATAAATTGCCTCTTCAAGATAGAAATAAAGGTCGTCAACACAGATTGCCTCTTCATGACAGAAATAAAGGTCATCAACATAAGTTGCCTCTTCATGACAGAAATAAAGGTCATCAACATAAATTGCCTCTTCACGATAGAAATAAAGGTCATCAACACAGATTGCCTCTTCATGATATAAATAAAGGTCATCAACATAAGTTGCCTCTTCACGATAGAAATAAAGGTCATCAACATAAGTTGCCTCTTCATGATAGAAATAAAGGTCCATGAAGATAGGTTGCCTCTTCATGATAGAAATAAAGGTCATCAACATAAGTTGCCTCTTCATGATAGAAATAAAGGTCCATCAACATAGATTGCCTCTTCGTGATAGAAATAAAGGTCATCAACATAGATTGCCTCTTCATGATAGAAATAAAGGTCATCAACATAAATTGCCTCTTCATGATAGAAATAAAGATCGTCAACACAGATTGCTTCTTCATGACAGAAATAAAGGTCGTCAACATAAGTTGCCTCTTCATGATAGAAATAAAGGGCATCAGCATAGAGTGCCTTTTCATGATAGAAATAAAGGTCGTCAACATAAATTGCCTTTTCATGATAGAAATAAAGGTCATCAACATAAATTGCCTCTTCATGATAGAAAAAAGGTCATCAACATAGATTGTCTCTTCATGATAGAAATAAAGGTCATCAACATAGATTGTCTCGTCATGACAGAAATAAAAGTCCATCAACATAGGTTGCCTCTTCATGATAGAAATAAAGGTCACCAACATAAGTTGCCTCTTCATGATAGAAATAAAGGTCCATCAACATAGGTTGCCTCTTCATGATAGAAATAAAGGTCCATCAATACATATTGCCTCTTCGTGATAGAAATAAAGGTCATCAACATAGATTGCCTCTTCATGATAGAAATAAAGGTCATCAACATAAATTGCCTCTTCAAGATAGAAATAAAGGTCGTCAACACAGATTGCCTCTTCATGACAGAAATAAAGGTCATCAACATAAGTTGCCTCTTCATGACAGAAATAAAGGTCATCAACATAAATTGCCTCTTCACGATAGAAATAAAGGTCATCAACACAGATTGCCTCTTCATGATATAAATAAAGGTCATCAACATAAGTTGCCTCTTCACGATAGAAATAAAGGTCATCAACATAAGTTGCCTCTTCATGATAGAAATAAAGGTCCATGAAGATAGGTTGCCTCTTCATGATAGAAATAAAGGTCATCAACATAAGTTGCCTCTTCATGATAGAAATAAAGGTCCATCAACATAGGTTGCCTCTTCGTGATAGAAATAAAGGTCATCAACATAAGTTGCCTCTTCATGATAGAAATAAAGGTCCATCAACATAGATTGCCTCTTCGTGATAGAAATAAAGGTCATCAACATAGATTGCCTCTTCATGATAGAAATAAAGGTCATCAACATAGATTGCCTCTTCATGATAGAAATAAAGGTCATCAACATAAATTGCCTCTTCATGACAGAAATAAAGGTCGTCAACATAAGTTGCCTCTTCATGATAGAAATAAAGGGCATCAGCATAGAGTGCCTTTTCATGATAGAAATAAAGGTCGTCAACATAAATTGCCTTTTCATGATAGAAATAAAGGTCATCAACATAAATTGCCTCTTCATGATAGAAAAAAAGGTCATCAACACAGATTGCCTCTTCATGATAGAAATAAAGGTCATCAACATAGATTGTCTCGTCATGACAGAAATAAAAGTCCATCAACATAGGTTGCCTCTTCATGATAGAAATAAAGGTCACCAACATAAGTTGCCTCTTCATGATAGAAATAAAGGTCCATCAACATAAGTTGCCTCTTCATGATAGAAATAAAAGTCCATCAACACATATTGCCTCTTAGTGATAGAAATAAAGGTCATCAACATAGATTGCCTCTTCATGATAGAAATAAAGGTCATCAACATAGATTGCCTCTTCATGATAGAAATAAAGGTCATCAGCATAAATTGCCTCTTCATGACAGAAATAAAGGTCGTCAACATAAGTTGCCTCTTCATGATAGAAATAAAGAGCATCAAGATAGAGTGCCTTTTCATGATAGAAATAAAGGTTGTCAACATAAATTGCCTTTTCATGATAGAAATAAAGGTCATCAACATAAATTGCCTCTTCATGATAGAAAAAAGGTCATCAACATAGATTGTCTCTTCATGATAGAAATAAAGGTCATCAACATAGATTGTCTCGTCATGACAGAAATAAAAGTCCATCAACATAGGTTGCCTCTTCATGATAGAAATAAAGGTCACCAACATAAGTTGCCTCTTCATGATAGAAATAAAGGTCCATCAACATAGATTGCCTCTTCGTGATAGAAATAAAGGTCCATCAACACATATTGCCTCTTAGTTATAGAAATAAAGGTCATCAACATAGATTGCCTCTTAGTGATAGAAATAAAGGTCATCAACATAGATTGGCACATAATGATAGAAATAAAGGTTATCAACATAGATTTCCTCTTCATGATAGAAATAAAGGTCATCAACATAAAGTGCCTCTTCATGATAGAAATAAAGGTCGTCAACACAGATTGCCTCTTCATGACAGAAATAAAGGTCATCAACATAAGTTGCCTCTTCATGATAGAAATAAAGGTCATCAACATAGAGTGCCTTTTCATGATAGAAATAAAGATCATCAACATAAATTGCCTCTTCATGATAGAAAAAAGGTCATCAACATAGATTGCCTCTTCATGACAAAAGCCAAGGATCATCACCATAGATTGCTTCTTCGTGACAAAAGCAAATAGTCATCAATATAAGCTGCTTCTTATTGATAGAAGCAAAGGGTCATCAACATACACGACAGACAGAAGGTTACCACAGAAGGTCACCAACAATGACTGCTAGGTCATTGCAGACGAAAAGAATCTTCAACATAGGCTGCCTATTCATTATAAAAGCAGGGGTTCATCTATATAGGCTACGTCTTCATGATAGAAGATCATCACCACAAGCTACTCACAATAGAAGCAAATCGTCATCAATATAAAGGTCATCAACATAAATTGCCTCTTATCCGATAGAAATAGCATCAAGCAAAAAATAAAGATAATCAACATAGGCACGCTGTTCATGACAGATGCCAAGGGTCATCAATATGGGCTACCCCTTTACAACAGAATAGGTCTCTAACATAGCTTGCCCTTTGGCGACAGAAGAAAATGGTCATCAGCATAGGCACCTGTAAGAATCGTTGAAGGTGGGCTGGTGACTAAAAAACCTTAAAGGGACATTCCTAAGTTTGCTGCATTGTAAGATGTTTCCGAAAAATAAAATATTTCTACAATTAAACTTACATATTAAATATATTTTCTTGTTTAGAATATCAGTGTCTGTATATTCAATGTGTTTCTGGTCGTCTTAATATTTGTAAGAAGCCCAAACTGGATTTTGTCTTCAAATAATTTCGTACGTACGAAAAAATATTTTTAAGGAAATAAAATGAAATTTAACCTAGTACAAATAGTAGAGCGATCAGAAACACGTTTAATATACAGTCACTAATATTTTATGAAGAAAAAATATATTTGATATGTAATTACAATAAAGGTCATCAGCATAAATTGCCTCTTCATGACAGAAATAAAGGTCGTCAACATAAGTTGCCTCTTCATGATAGAAATAAAGAGCATCAATAGAGTGCCTTTTCATGAGTAAAGGTCGTCAACATCTGTTCAGTCGATAACATCATAAAAATTGCAGCAAACTCAGGAAGTCCCTTAGAAAAAGTATTTGTTAGTCGATAACATCTTTAAAAAATAAAGGTCAAACATAAGTTGCCTCATGATAGAATAAAGTCCCTCAAATGGTCTACTGAAGAGATTCGATCCCTCAGCGTATGACACGTCAGATAGATGTCACCCTAGCAGAAGAAATAAAGCTCAGCATCTATTCAGACGTCAATTAAATCAAATAGAAATACTGAGATTGATAGAAATATGTCATCATGTATGATAGAAAAAAGGTCATCAAATAAATTGCCACTTTAATATTATTGTATGTCACTGATGGAATGTGTGATATAAAGATAGGAAAGTGGTAGTGCAATTGTTATAAGTATCGAAATCAATATGCTAGTTTTTCTGATTAGTTATAGAAAAAAGAGGTCATCAATGTAGATTGGTGATAGAAATAAAGGTCATCAGTAATACATTAATTTCACTTTGTAATGTTATTGATTGTATCTCTTCAGATAGAAATAAAGGTCATCAACATAAAGTGCCTCTTCAAGTAATAAAGTATCCCCAACAGATTTATGCCAGAAATAAAGGTCATCAACAAAGTTGCCTCTTCATGATAGAAAACATCAACATAATGATGAGTATTCGATCGGTTTCATTACCCTAGATTGCTTTTCAAAAGATAATCTTCTGACAATAACAATATAAGCTGCTTTTATATAGTCATACCACGACTGGAATATCAAATGTCGTGGCGTGTGCTATTCATTATAAAAGCAGGGGTCCTATCTGTCTTCATGATAAGATATCACCACAAGCTACTCAAGAAGCAAATCGTCATTATAAGTTGTTTGTTAGCATATCAACATAGCACGCTGTTCATGACAGATGCCAAGGGTCATCAATATGGGCTACCCCTTTACAACAATTAGGTCTCTAACATAGCTTTTTGGCGACATGGTCATCAGCATAGGCACTAAGAATCGTTGAAGGTGGGCTGGTGACTAAAAAACAAAACATTCCTAAGTTTGCTGCAAAGATGTTTCCGAAAAAAAAATATTTCACAATTAAAACAATTAAATATATTTTCACAGTGTCCAATGTGTTTCTCGTAACCTTTGTAAGAAGCCCAAACTCCCTTCAAATAATTTCGTACCGAAAAAAAAAGGAAATAAAATGTTTAATAAAAATAGTACAATAGAAACACGTTTAAAAATCAAAAATTTTAAAGAAAAAATATATTTGCAAAAACACACACTTTTGCAGAAACTCAAACCTACAATTGTTTTAATAAAGGCGTGTAATCTTTAATGCTATCATCATATATCTCGCAGGATGTCCCCTGCAGAATAACACGAAGCATCTTAAATACTAAGATCACCTTAGTGCATAAGGTAGCTATGCACTTAAGGTGATCTTTGGGCTAAGATCGCTTTGTGGAAAGGAATGTAGTTGGCCAGGTATTTAAACACTGTACATGTTGTGTAGTTACGTATGTGTAAGTTTGTGGAACGGGGCCCAGGTATTCGATCGGTTTCTTACCCTGATCTTTAAACATTGTACATGTTTGTAGTTACGTGTGTGTAAGTCATAAACAGACTTTGTGGAACGGGGCCCAGGTATTTAAACATTGTACATGTTTGTAGTTACGTATGTGTTAGTCATAAACAGACTTTGTGGAACGGGGCCCAGGTATTTAAACATTGTACATGTTTGTAGTTACGTATGTGTTAGTCATAAACAGACTTTGTGGAACGGGGCGCAGGTATTTAAACAGTGTACATGATTGTAGTTGCGTATGTGTAAGTCATAAACAGACTTTGTGAATCCGACCCTGTAGCTTTAAACTTGTCAGACGTTCTCCGATCTGTCGATTAGGCGAATACAGTTTTACGTGACGCAGATTACAGACCGCAGCCAACGGAAATAAACGAATGCTTCTTCATGGAAACAATATTTAACTGCATGATCTGTTCTAAATACTTAATCGACGTTTCTCATGTGCGCCGTTTTATTTGTTTGTTTTTTCTTTGTATTTTTTTTTTTTTTTTTTTGTGGTTCTTGTTTGTATTTTTTTTTTTTTTTTTTTTTTTTTTTTGGGGGGGGGGGGGTTTGTTGGGGGTCTCTTCTTTGTTTGTTTTTTTGTTTTTTTGGGGGGCTTTTGTTGTTGTTGGTGTGTTTTGTTTTTTTTTATTAATATTATTTGGGGAGCGCAATACGCGCGCAGTTACCAAACGACGGCGCCACCCAAATGGAAACATTGTTACTGATAGCCATATAACTGTTAGTGGTAACCGTAGAATTGTTACTGATAACCACAGAACTGTTTCTGATAAAATAGAAGTGTTAGTGACAACCATAGAACTGTTACTGATAACCATAGAACTGTTCCTGATAACCATAGAACTGTTACTGATAACCAGATAACTGTTCCTGATAACTATAGAACTGTTACTGATAACCATAGAACTGTTACTGATAATCATAGAACTGTTACTGATAACCATAGAACTGTTACTGATGACCATAGAACTGTTCCTGATAATCATAAAACTGTGACTGATAACCAGTGAACTATTAATGATAATCATAGAACTGTTGCTGACAACCATAGAAGTGTTACTGACAACCATAGAACTGTTACTGATAACCATAGAACTGTTACTGATAACCATATAACTGTTACTGATAACTTAGGACTGTTACTGATAACGATAGAACTTTTCCTGATAACCGTAGAACTGTTACTGATAACTTAGAGCTGTTACTGATAACCATAGAACTGTTTCTGATAACCATAGAACTGTTCGTGATAACCATAGAACTGTTACTGATAACCATAGAACTGTTCCTGATAACGATAGAACTGTTACTGATAACCATAGAACTGTTATTGATAACCAGTGAACTGTTACTGATAACTATAGAACTGTTACTCACAATCATAGAACTGTTACTGATAACCATAGAACGCCGTTTTCTGCGTTCCACGTCCGCACCTCTGAGATGAAATGGAATGAACAGTTAGAGCCATTTTTCATGCATGCGATTATATATTACCTGAATCCAATTCAGATTCAAGCACGCTGTCCTGGGCAAACGCCTTAGCTATCTGGGCTGCCTGCCCAGGACAGTTATTAGTGGTTAGTTTGTGTAGTGTCCTTCCAGCTACCCACTGAATTGCTAAACTCTCTCTGAGTGGGAGCCGGAACCGAGAGGGGAACCCAGTACCTACCAGCCTTAAGTCCGTTGGCTTAACCATTACACCACCGAGGCCGGTAAAGACACAGTAGAGACTGAGACTTTTTAATAAAGCTGTTAGAAATACCTCATCACTTTGATTTACAGTGGACCAGGGCTTAACTCAACGGTAGAATAACTGTTCGAGTTACTTTGAGTCGCAATATCAAATCCCAGCAGAAGACTCTGGATTTTCTCCGTTTTTAGCTCTGGAATGTACTGTCCTGTTTGTGGATAAATACCTATAAAACAACATGTGCTGATCTCCTGTCCTGGACGGAGGAACCGGCCGAGGCCCGTACTTGTGGTCAGGACAGGCGTGCGCTACAACAGCTTGCTCTGAATGTGCACGTTAAACAATTTCCCAATCCAAATGTGCTGATCATTAGAGGTAGGCTATGTTAGTTCTAGCGTTAAACCGCATTTCAATATGCATCCCACCAAATGAAACCCTGTAGATGACAGTGACGTGACATGGCTACAGACGCTACATGCAACCTTAACACTTAAAATAATCGTTTTGGATATAATTATAATTGTTTCACATAAGAATCCATCAAGTTTCAGGAACACCAGTATCTGGTACACAGATGCGTCTTCAAAGAACATTTGTTGGCGAGATGGAACAACACTATATGACAGAAATCAGGTAAACTATAGCCAATGACAGACCTGGCAGAATTAAATAAAATCCATATCTTCCATCTTCTCTGGACCTATGCCACCCGTGTCGTCCGCTGGTGTAGTCGGAGATGTTTGGAGATGCGTCCCTCTGG
Organism: Gigantopelta aegis; assembly: GCF_016097555.1. Lineage (NCBI taxonomy): Eukaryota > Metazoa > Mollusca > Gastropoda > Neomphalida > Peltospiridae > Gigantopelta > Gigantopelta aegis. The sequence continues at coordinate 30,201,735 of NC_054712.1, forward strand.
TCCTTGGAAAGGGCAAGAATTCAGAGGTCACCATGTTGTCTTTGCTCTAAACTCTTTAGTATGCATACCCTCGCCTCTCGCAACAATGCAAAATCCTATGTATGTCGCCGTCTAGTAACGTGCTCCATTGGAAATAGTAATAATAACCTAATTATTGAGGTCCAGTTACCACACGCGGACTGATGGCGTCATATCATATTCATCAGCTTCGGTCTCGGGTCGTCTGCGTGAAAAATCCCATCTTTATTAAAGCAAGACGTCAACTATTATTAGGTATCGAGTTTTGGACATTTTTGTCGACCAAGACTCGTCGACGTAAGCGCAACATTTTCGCACATCGGTCTATTTTATTTAACATCCTGTCAGAGCGAGTGAGAGGAACATCGCTAGCAGTTTGGTTAGCCATCCATCACCGTTGTGCATGTTCTGGGATTGTAATTCCCGACCCTGTCACGGGGCAGGCAAAGCTTAAGTTGATCGATGGATGAAAACGATCACATGCGAGAAGCGCAGAGATGGTGGAGAGTGAACATGCAGAGTCCGTGTTAATAAGCGGCATCCTTGAGCCTGGCCCGGGGTTGAAGCCTTCTGCTTTTGTCGTTTATTGTTTTGTATTTGAATTTCCTTAATTCGTTTGTTTTTATTTTCTCACTGAATAGTGGTGGGATTTTTTTTTCCTTGACTAATGATTTGTCAATTATGAGTATATGTTTCGTTAGTCAACATTTTGCAGTTACGATCATTTGTTTTAACCTGTTTATAATTTGTTCCTGTCTTGTGTTGGAATATGATGAAAATGTTTTTGCTTTTGACACAAACTGTTGTAGTTTGGTTATTTGTTTAAACCCTGACCAATGATTTTTCGTTTAAGATTTTCCGTTGGTGTCTCTCAAAATGATGAATAGTGATGTGTTTCACCGGACCAGTGGTTTGTCACTTATTCCTTTGTTATTCGTTTGTCACAAACTGTTGCAGTTATGGTCACTTATTTTAACCTTGACCAACTCTGCAGATTAAGCATCCCCCTCCCTTCAAGATTAAAGGCATACTCTCACGAATTTAAGGGCCTTATTTCTCTAGAAATGGATAATAAATAAAAATTACATTAATTGTTGGAATCCAAATCTAGCTATCGCATCACCTTAATTGAACCATGATGGAGTGAAATCCATGTCAACCCTCTCGACAATTTTAGTTTTTGAATTATGGGCCATTGCCATAATTCAATTATTTTTACAACATGTCATTAATAAGTGGAGTATGGTGGTTATGAAGATGGTTGAATAAAGTACATTTAGAGACAAATCAAATTATTTTTGTTCAGGTAATACTTTGTTAGACCATTAAATAGGTCAGTGGTCTGTGACAATATGCCTTTAAAAGCAAATTAATAAATATTACCGCTGCCCATGTTGGCGGCAATGTTCGACGCATACGATTATAAATAAATGTGGGTTGACTTACGAAAACAAGTATCTTTGCATGCCTTAAGTATAGTATAAATTAGACATGCGATGTTTACTTTCAGAGCAGGGGTCAAAATTGGCTTAAATTCCTGCCGGGCATTCGGTCCGGTAAGCTACAGGTTCGACCGGACCGAATCAAAACGCTAAATAATTGCAGGTCTCGTGGGTTAGCCACTGTACCTCTGAGGCCGGTTCACGTGGTAATTAAACAACAGTGGTCCATCTAGTATGTGATTGTTTGTCCAAACTCTTTTCCAATATTGAACAACGTCTAATGTTCAGTTAAAATCAATGGCATTCATTTAACG
>NC_054712.1:30203708-30218708 GCF_016097555.1 Gigantopelta aegis
TTCATTGTTCATTGTTCATACTTGACAAAGGCACAGTTGATTGACTAGACAAACAAGAGTATGTTTTCCGTAACTCTAGGTAACGTTCGGTGGTACTGTATCTGTTTTGAGTGCACCAGTCCGCTGGTACACGTGCACTGGTCATTACTGTCTGGTTAATCCTAGCCTAAAGCTTATAAAAACCTTTAGTCTAAACTCAAAACTCAAAACTCAAAACTCAAAACACAGTCTTAGTCCTTAACGTCATAGCAATGCCACATAAAAGGTTCTGTGTGTGTGATGTCATTATAGTTTTGAGTCTAGACTACAGTTTTATAAGCAGACATACAGCTCGGATAGCTGTTGAGTAGAGTTCGTGTGCCAGGTTCCGTGCGTATAAAACGTTTACAATCCACACAGTTCAAGATATTCAGGGAAATATAACTAGTATGACGCATATGTCATAAAGGGCGTACTCACTGAGATGGTACAAAATGGCTGCGCCCGTTATATATAATAGCCGTCACATTTAACCGTTTTATTAATTAACTATACGATTATACGTGTTGATATTAAGCAATACTGTGCATTATATATCGTTGTATATGCATACCAGGCCAAATGCCTTAATTGTCCTCTCCTTTAAGCTGGCCGCGCACTCCCCTTGCGGGCTAAGGTTTTTGATCGGCGCCACGAATCGCAGAGCCACAAGCATTGGTGTGCGCATAACACCGTAGCCATGTCGCAGTGATTTCATGCCGGCGGTCCTTGGCGCAGCAATTACCGCAGACATCAAAATAATTTGATATTTGCCGGCGTCGTTTGTAAATGACGCCGGCGTCGTTTGTAAATGACGCCGGCGAATAAGGCGCCGGTCAAAATCCGTAGCCAGCAAGGGCAGTATGCGACCAGCTTTACGCAACACGTCACGAGAGGCCACGCAACAGCTGAGTAATATTTTAACATGCTCGTGTACCACAGAGGTTTCGAGCAAACAGCTGAGTAACAAGATTTTTGGTGTGGCCTCGTGTGCAAGACCAAAGTCACGTCAGAGAACGTTGCTTGGCCGTGGCGCGGTCACAGACAACGCGTGTGGAACGGAATAGAACAACCCTACGTTCAGCCAGCAAACGGTTCGTTAATGTTCGTGAACTATTCGATTGGTCCCCGACGTAACCATATAGTTTACTGTGAAGCGCATAAACCAGTCTAGCGGAAGTTAGAAACAAGCGGTTGACTGGACTTGCCCTTGGTTCTATTTCGTGTGTACCAGCCAATCAGAAATGGGGAACACGTTCAAGGTCACTAAACCATAGAGTGGCGGTTCTTTCAGCTAAACTGATTGAGTTATATGAACATAAACCAAATCTATACAACAGTTAAAGGGACATTCCCGAGTTTACTGCATTGTATGATGTTTCCGACTAATAAAATAATTCTACGATTAAACTTACATATTAAATATATTTTCTTGTTTAAAATATCAGTGTCTGTATATTCAATGTGTTTCTGGTCGTCTTAATATTTGTAAGAAGCCCAAACTGGATTTTGTCTTCAAATAATTTCGTACGTACGAAAAAATCTTTTATAGGAAATAAAATGAAATTTAACCTAGTACAAATATTAGAACGACCAGAAACACGTTTAATATACAGCCACTAATAATTTATGCAGAAAAATATATTGGATATGTAATTACAGTCGTCAAAAAGTCTTTGTTAGTCGATAACATCTGAAAAATTGCAGCAAAATCAGGAATGTCCCTTTAAGTCTTCGCGAAAATGACGATCGAAACAACGAAACTGGAGTAGGGGAGTCGCACATTTATTATTTATAAAGCTATTTTAGAAATTTTCTTTCAAATCCTGCAGAAAATTCTGATTATTCTCATTTTTCAAAACCCTTTAAACATATTCGACAAGACCTTTATCAATAATTAATTAACCTACGAACATATGAAGAGCAACATAAAACAGTGTTTTACAGTTACCTAAAACCTAGTTGTTGATGTCTAGAATAACATTATTTACTTCACCTTGGTCATTATTCTGATCAAAGGAAACACTGTTTGGTTTTCCATTGTATTGATTAATCAGTGGCTATTAGAAAGGAACGAAGGGAGGAAGGAAATATTTATTTTACGACACACTAAACACACAATGACCACACAAATAATGAGATAGGAAATGATACTGACACCCCATAGGCTACTGTTTTTCAATTAGCCAAATGGGTTCTTTTAAATGCACCATCCTACAAACAGAATAATACAACCAAGGTCTTTGTTACACATGTGGTGAAGCCCTGGCTGAGTTGAGAATAAGCCCAGTGGGCCCGTCGACGGGAATCGATCCTAGATCAGTTGTGCATATGCTTCAAGAGAATGCTTCACCAATGGGCTACAGCCCATCCTCAACTTGTAGCTTTATACTGGAAAGTTAGACACGTTTTACTTGTAATCTGGGAACCTTGTCAATGAATTACTAAGTTACTGTGTACAATATTTTATACATTCAGTAACTATAATATTAATTATGTAAAATTATTTTTGTTTGTTTTGTTTTTTGTTTTTGTTATTATTTTTGTTGTTTTACTTTGCATACTCATGTATTCACACACCTTGCTGATGTTTAGAATAAAAAGGTGGGGTTTGTTGTTGTTTTTGTTTAATTTGTTTTTGTGTGTGTGTTTTGGGGGGTGGTGGTTGGGTGTGTGTGTGTGTGTGTGTGTGTGTGTGTGTGTGGTGGGGGTAATAAAAGCGGAAAGCCTATTTGCCTTAAGTGAGGAAGTTAAACGGGTCGGTGTCCTGGGCAGACACCTCGTCTATCTGCTCTCTTGTTAGTGGTTAGTGAGAGAGAAGTCGGTGTAGTAGCTATACACCCACCCACTGAGTCGTCGAACCCGCTCTGTGTGGGAGCTGGAACCGGGGTGCAAAACCAGTACCTACCAGTCTTAAGTTTGATTGCTTAACCACTACACCAACGAGGTCGGTTGGTACAATGTAAACGCTGCTGGTACCCCCAGGTCATACAAGAGATGTTCCAACGTGATTATTATACAGGAAGGAGTGTTTTCTTTAACGACGCACAACACAGCTTAATTACGGTTATATGATGTTAAACAGACACATTGGGTTAAAGACCACACAGATAATGGGGTAGGAAACCCATAACCACTAGGCAATAGGCTACTCTTTTCGATTAGCAGCAAGGAATCTTTTATAAACAGTATCCCAGACAGAATATATTACGGGGCGGGACGTAGCCCAGTGCTACAGCGCTCGCACGATGCGCGGTCGGTGTGGGATCGATCCCCGTCGGTGGGCCCAATGGGCTATTTCTCGTTCTAGCCAGTGAACCGCGACTGGTATATCAAAGGCCGTGGTATGTATCATCCTGTCTGTGGGATGGTGCATATAAAAGATCCCATGCTGCTAATCAAAAAGATGAAGTGGCGACAGCGGGTTTCCTCTCTCAATATCTGTGTGGTCCTTAACCATATGTCTGACGCCATATAACTGGAAATAAAATGTGTTGAGCGCGTCGTTAAATAAAAAAAAAAAATTCTCCAGACAGAATAGTACATAGTACATTCCTTTTTATACACCAGTTGTGGACCACAGCCTGGAACGAGAAATAGTTCAATGGGTCCACCGATGGGATCGATCCTAGACCGCGTCAGGCAAGCGCTTTACCAGTCAAGTGAAGGATTTGGTTTAGGATGTTACGTGTTTGTCAGTTCTACGGTTTCAACCAATAAAGGTTTACAGTGTGTTTTGTTTAAAGACACAACTGGATCACATTCTCTTTTCTTTTTTTTCTTTTTTTTAATAGTTTATTGCCCTAGAAATATGTTATAATAGTGTTAGGGTTGGGGCCCTGATTTCACTGCCTTACAAAGTACATAGCAAACAATATACTAATATATAAAAAAGGAGCAGTGACAAAAATGAAAATAAAAAGAAGATTGAAAAGAGAAAACGTAAAATGAAGTTATAGATATACTTCCAAACTGGCGTCATACTTAAAATTATACACATTATACACAGTATTAAGTGTCTCAGTTGTGGCCTTCTAGAACTTTTAACCATGGTCCCCAATTGTCGTCGAATTCTGTATGTAAACAGTTTTTGTAATATATGTATTTTTCTATTTGTAACTTATCTTTAATAAAATTGTTGATACCAGTTTCATTTAGTGTACTCTTTTGTAAGTTTGATTTGTATATGTAATATTTTACGTTAACAATTAACCAATTTACAAATATATGTTTACTATTTATAATTCCAAATAAGACTGTGTTCCTATTCAACTGGGTATAATCACCTTTTTGTAATAACCATTTTTCTATAATACTCCAGAGTTCAACGACTTTAGGACAGTCATAAAATAAATGCTGCAATGTTTCTGGTTCATGTGGACAAAAGTTACACATACTAGAATTAATCAGTTTTATTTTATGTAAAAAGGTATTTGTTGGTATAATTCTATGTAAAATCTGGTACTGAAACCACAACAGCGTTGGGTCTTTTAAAGAGCTAAATGGTAAACTATAATATTTTGCCCATAATGAAGAGGTAAAATCACACCCTTCCGCTGAATAATTCATTTGTGATGTAGAAACTATAGATGATTTATTTAGTAGTTTGTAAAAGATTTTACTTCCCAATTGGCCTTTTAGAAAAAAATTATTTTTTGATGGAAATATTGGATTTTTGCCTAAATTGAATGTTTGATTATTTGTATTTATTATATCACGCATAAAGGATTTGACAGCCGTTAATAACGAGGTATATTGTAAAAACATTTGACCTTATGTTATATTTTGCTTTGAAGGTATCAAAGTTCATGTATCGTCCTTCGTCATCTAATAAATCTTGTATAAATAATATACCTTTTTCAATATAGTGTTTATAAAATATAGTTTTTATGTCTATTAATATGTTATTATTATACCAAATATTAGAACTTAACAAATCATCATTATTAAAGCCGCGTTTTTGTTGAAGTATTAGCCAGCTATTTAATACATCTTTCCAAAACAAATTATGTATGTTCCTTTTCTTAATTTGAATAAAATTATGAGTTGTCCAGTTGGATTGTGATAGAAATAATCTTCATATCCAAGTCAATTTCAGTGCTGTTGTAAAATGTACAACGTCTAACATTTTAATACCCCCAAACTGGTAATCTTGCATTAAAACTTCACGTTTGATTTTATCAGGTTTATTTTGCCATATAAAATTAAAAATGATTTTGTTTGTTTCTTTTAACAATTTTAGTGATGGATTTGGTAATGAAATTAATAAATGTGTTATTTTGGAAATAATGAGAGTTTTTACAACAACAATTCTGCCCATAACTGTAAGTTTTCTCGTTAACCACTGTTTTATGGTGTTTTTTATTTCAAGTATTTTTGGTTCAATATTTTGCAAAATCGTTTCGTCTAAGTTAAGCGAAAATTTTACACGTAATAAAGTGAAGTGTTCTTCTCCCCATTGTAGCTTCCACTTTGCTGGATGGAAAACCTCCTTTAAAATTGTTTTACTTCCTATCCGTATAATTTGAGACTTAGAATAGTTTATTTTCAAGCCAGAAACATCTGCATATATATTTAATATTTTTAATGTACTGTCCAGGGATTCAGGTGATCCATTTAAAATAAAGGTTGTATCATCTGCATATTGAGATATAATATAACTTTCCCCATCTATATCTATACCTTTAACGTCTTTAGAGTTTCTAATTAGTATTGCTAATACTTCGGAGCATATTATGAAGATATAAGGGGATAGCGGATCACCTTGTCTACATCCTCTTTCTAGATTAAAACTCTGTGATAAAAATCCATTTTGTAATATTCTGGAAACTGAGTTATTATAAAAAGTTTTTATCCAATTTTTTTATTGAAGATTTAAAGTTAAAGATATCTAAAGATTGTTCAATAAAACGTCAGGAGACTGAATCAAAAGCTTTCTCGAAATCCACTAATACTAACATCCCTTGTATTTTATGGTATTCAGTATATTGCATTATATCATAAATTAATCGTATAGTTTCACCTATAAACCTGTCTTTAATAAAACCAGTTTGATCGTTTGCTATAATTTTATCTAATATTTTTTTCAATCTATTCGCAATGCACCCAGAAGCAATTTTATATATACAATTTAGCAAAGTAATAGGTCGCCAATTTTTCAAAAACTGCTTTGTTTTATTGGCTTTTGGTATACAGGTAATGATTCCTAATTTTTGTGTACTATACATTTCTTTTATACTGTAGCTATAGTTAATAGACCTAATTATAAAATTACCTAAATTTATCCAATTTTTTTTATAGAATTCTGCCGTAAAACCATCTGAGCCAGGACTTTTATCATTTTTCATATTTTTAAGAAATTCCAATGCTTCGCTATAGGTTATTTCCCCTTCTAATTCTTCTGCTTGTGTATCTGTTAATTTATTTACCTTAATGTTATTAATAGTTGTGTTATTTTCATTTGATGAAGGGGCGCTTTTTTAATACAACTTTTCATAAAAAGTTTTAATTTCCTCTAAAATTTTATTTTGTTCAGTTACTATACTGCCGTCATCAAGTTCTATTCTGGAGATAAGTTTACCATGATAATTTCTGGATTCCAAACTACAAAAATATTTAGTGGGTTTCTCACCTTCTTCTATCCATTTTGCCCTAGATCTAATGAAATTACCTTTTAACTTATTCCTACGCATTTCTATTAATTCATTACGTTTTGCTTCTAATAAATAACAAGTTATATTATTTTCATCTTCTTCGAGTATTTTTATTTCCTCACAAATTTTTGTTTCTAATATATTTTCGTTTTTTTTCTTAAAAGAGTAATATGAGATAGTTTTCCCCCTAATTTCCATTAATAGAACTTCTAGAAAAAGTTGATCAATAATCGTAAACTGGATATTCTCCTTAGGAATTTGACCTAGGCTTTCTATGTTATATACAGGAACTGCGTATTGACATTTAACATTTTCAATTATCTCTTTAATGGAGTTGGCGTATGTTTTATCCTTAAGTAATGAGTTATTACATTTCCACAGCCCCTTACCTCTTTTACAATGATGTACCTTTAAATAAAGTATCACTCCGGGATGGTCAGATCTATAACTGCTCTCAATCGATATTTTATTTACAAGTGATATTAAATTTTCTGATAGGAGAAAAAAATCTAACCTAGCTTGTTTAATAGGATTTTTTTTAGTCCACGTATATTTTTTTTTAATTCGGGTAAAGTTCGCAAAATGGATCTACGAAACTAAATTTCTCAAAGTTTTCAAAAATTATATCTCTAGCTTCATTTATTAATCATTAGTTAATGAATGTCAAACATTTGGTAATTCTGACACGTAGTCACCAGACGGAACCCGCTACATTTGGTAATTCTGACACGTAGTCACCAGACGGAACCCGCTACATTTGGTCATTCTGACACGTAGTCACCAGACGGAACCCGCTACATTTGGTCATTCTGACACGTAGTCACCAGACGGAACCCGCTACATTTGGTCATTCTGACACGTAGTCACCAGACGGAACCCGCTACATTTTGTGCTAATGCAGCAAAGGATTATTTATATGCACTTTCCCCACAGACAGGAAAACACATAACACGGCCTTTGTCCAGTTGTGGTGCACTGGTTCAAACGAGAAAAATCCCAACAACCAATCAGTTGAATGGATCCCACGAGCTGGTTCGATCCTGCGACGCAAGCACCTCAAGCGAGCACTCAACCAATCAGGGCGGGATCTAGCTCAGTTAGTAGAGCGCTCACCTGAGGCGATTACGTCATAGATCGAATCACCTGAATGGATTGGATTGGATAACATATTAACGTGCCTATATCCAATTAAGGTTCATGCACATCTCTCCCGGGCACAATCTCCGACTTCACCAGTGACTGGGTCCGGAACAGAAGTGGGAAGGGGAGGGGGGGGGGGGGGGGGGTAGAGTTGAAAATGGGCAGAATTTTGAAAATTGCAATTAGTAAAAAATGTTTATAGAATTTTTTTTAAATTAAAAAAAGTTACAAGCCGAAAATAAAACGAATTGACTGCTCGGTCGAATATTTATATAATTTGGAGCATTTTAGAAGGATAGTCCAAAAATAAATAAGAGAAAGAAGAGAAGATTGGACGATTTAATAATAGTTTTTAAAAAAAGAAGTAATTTCAACATAAAAGTTTGAACGAAGGTCTACAGGTTTAAAGTCCGATCTATATGTCCACGTGAGTGGCCTCTTTAAGGCCGTTAGGGTGCACAGCTTGTAGAGACGAGATGGGTTGACTAAACATGTATAGACAACCGTGGCGTTCTGCAGAATGGTCGTCATACGAGTCACAGAAAAACAAGTCGACATAAATCAGCCGGAGAAATGACGTGGAGGCAAGGGATCTCGCTAAAAAAAGAATCCAACCTGGTGGTGCAGGCTGTCGAAACAAGAAGCGTTCCAGCGTTCAATCAGTTCCAATGGGCGTATACATCCCAGTGGAAAGCTCCATTTCGCTGACAAAAACAACACAAAGTGGAGGATTCCCAAATCGGGCACACATAAGCATTGTGCACAAGCGAAACAAACACGTCTGACCGCGTCGAGCTCCAGACTGGGAATATCACCTGAATGGACGCATTATCTGATTGTGTTTTTCACCAGTGCACCACGACTGGTACATCAAAGGCTTAGTATATAGTTTATTGCATTAAGTATTACAAAACACTTATAGCAAAACTTCTGTGAAAAACTTTATAAAACCTGGAGACCAGGAGTAGCAGTCAACAGCGCATGCGCCTGGATGTTGTAGTTCCTTCACTGGCCGCCAGATGGACCTGGTGATGGTTTAACCCGTTATGGTGCTTACGAAAGTTGAATTGCTGCTATCCCGACGCATTTTTAACAGTTTTTAAGAAACTAAAAAATAAAATAATTTCAGGGGCGGGCGCATTTTTCAGGTACGGGCGGGGACGATCACCAACTCTTTTTTTATTTGGCCTTATGGCAAACCGTCAAACAAGACTAACAATTGTTGCGCTTGCGCAGTTGGTTATTATAACCTTCGGATTAATTATTTAGGCGGAACGAACTATAGAAAGAAAGAAAGAAAGAAATGTTTTATTTAACGACGCAGACATAGATGAATCGGGGAATCGCAACACTAGCTATGCAATCCTTTTGTCACCACACTTGTTATGTTGTTTATTAACGACTATCGGTAATGATCTTTCAAGTACAGCTAGTGTTACCGCAACTGTTAAATGAACCGTGATACCAATCAAACAATTAGGGCACAAACGGGCCTCAGCATAAAGCGTTACTTTGAAAACGACTACATTTCTGAAAAGTGGACAATGCTGCATTTTTTATTGTTGAAATATTCAAATTGTTCAGTAATAAATTCATGTAAATACAGATTAAGAATTTGCCATTTATTTATTTGATTTCAGTGCATTTACGTGTATTACACAATTTGTATCTATTTCAACTTTCTAACTGATGTTACGGAAATGTCCGATGTTGACCGAATGGTTCGGTCGAACTACCCGATGGGTCGAACACTTTCTCGGGCACCGACGGGGTTCGAGCCAACGGGATTTAACTGTATATATAGATAGATAGATAGATAGATAGATAGATAGATAGATAGATATAGATATATATATATATATATATATATATATATATATATATATATATATATATATATATATATATATATATATATATATATATGTATATATATTATATGTATATATTAGCTAGATTTATTATAATTCTCTAATTATTGGAAAAACAAAATTGGTAGAATCTTTGCATATTTGGCAATTTTATATTTTGGGCAAATGGCGCATCCTTAAATCACGATAGATTGGACATATCAATACAAAATGGTATTCATTTTCAATAACTTGCATATTACAAAATGTATATGATAAATATGTCCGTGGTGCATGCTCTCCTATCTGCGGGGAAGTGCATATAAAAGATCCCTTGCTACTAATGGAAACATGGAACGGGTTTCCTCCGATGACTACGAGTCAGAATTACCAAATGTTTGACATCCAATAACCGATTATTAATAAATGAGTGTGCTCTAGTGGTGTCGCTAAACACAACAAACTTTTAACAAAACTACTAGTTGAGCAGGCCAATGAGAATAATTGTTAATTTCTACGACGGATTTCCATAAACAACATGTCTGTCACGGCGTCCATTAGCCCATATTAATGTGTTTATTAAATATCGATTTGTCGTTTTAAAGGTTAAAGTAAAACGAATCCCGTAATCGGGCTGACAAAGGGTTACTCTATTAACCACTTAGTACTGCTGTCTTGATGAAAATCCCTATGTGATTAGATATTCGAAACCCTTTTATAGAATCAAGTTTTTTTTCTTCATTTCTTTTGTCGTATTTTCTCATCATTTGATTGCAAGAGTTATGGATTTTATAAAACACAATACTTAAAAATGGCTGCATAGTTAGTTTTACTTACTAACATAAGCATTGGACGACGTCACTAACGGGGGTGGGGGGGGTGTGTGTGTGTATTCATTCGCCTTTCAACGGGTGTGGGCTGGGGGTGAAAGGTATATTCTGGCTTCTTCGGTTCTTTACCCCCACACCAATGCTTTCGACGCCAATGTCTCATTAAATAAATAAGGAAATATACCAATATGGTATGGCCGACCTGCACTGCGATCGTAAATGCGATACGATCGTGTAAAACGACATTTGGTTTTCAGCACAGTGGAGTTTGAGGGGATTACCAGTCGAACGTGTAATCCGCCTGGCTTTCACTGGTGTTGAAATGGTCAGCCTCGCTTTTTCATGAGCGGCGTACATGTTTGATCAGAGTTCCACAGTAAACAGATTTTTACCGAGCCGCGACCCTGACGGGAGACTCAGTCCCATTCCATTCTGCCCGTAATAGAACATTGACGGGACTTTCATTTAGAAAATCCCTCATTTTACGAACTGCCCACGGCTAATGATTCTGTGGTTTGTGTTAATGCGCCTAGCGGTCCCTTTGATCGGTCTCTCATTTTCTCGCTGTGGTATCCAGGTCTCGCGGGATTCTGCGAGAACAGACGGTAGCCAAACAGTGTGGATCTCAAAAGGATATCGGTGAAGGGTGTTTTAATTTACGTGTTTGTGTATTTTTCATTCCAAATTAAATCCTGTGTATACGGAATCCCATTAGTTTCACTACTACATATCTACCTCTCCTAGGGTCTGATCTAGATATGACTTAAAAGTTAGACGCAGTATTTAATTACCTTCGTCAGCCATTAACGTAGACCCCGTTCCCACCATTATTCTAAGAATTGCATATCAAGGACGGTGGCATGTTTTATATTTTCTGTGCGAGACTGCAAACAGCTGGCTTCTTCTCTTGATATTTAGACCAAGTGAATCGGGCGACTCGGCATAAGGTAGTAAATAATACCCAAATGAAATAACTTGGTTCGAATTACATTTATCATACTAATAATGGTGCTAAACATTCTTACTGACACCATTTTAATTTCATTAAAGGGACATTCCTGAGTTTGCTGCATTGTATGATGTTTCCGACTAATAAAATATGTCTACGATTAAACTTACATATTCAATATATTTTCTGGTTTAGAATATCAGTGTCTGTATATTCAATGCGTTCCTGGTCGTCTTAATGTTTGTAAGAAGCCCAAACTGGATTTTGTCTTCAAATAATTTCGTACGTACGAAAAAAAGGTTTTTGGACATAAAATGAAATTTAACCTAGTACAAATATTAAAACGATCAGAAACACGTTTAATATACAGCTATTAATATTTTATGCAGAAAAATATATTTGATATTTAATTAAAATCAATAAAAAGTCTTTGTTAGTCGATAACATCTTAAAACGTGCAGCAAACTCAGGAATGTCCCTTTAACTTCTCGAAGGATTTCATGTTGTGATAATTAAATGAGTACTACTAAACATACAAAAGCACTGCCATATACTGATCCATTCATTCCGCCTTTAGTACAAGCCATTCTGATCGGCATATACCACAACTGGTTAAATGTCGTGGTATGTGCTATCCTGTTTGTGGGAAAGCTCCCTTAAAAGATCCCTTGCTGCTAATGGAAACATGTAGCGGGTTTCCTCTGATGAATACGAGTCAGAATTATCAAATGTTTGACATCCAATAGCTGATGATTAATCAATGTGCTCTAGCGGTGTCGATAAACAAAACTAACTTTTTTGTGATTGGCAACCTATTGTGTCTTCCAGTTGAAATTTCGAAATTAACGTAGTAACAGAACCGGTTACGAATCAGAAATACCACGTAACCCTACTAACCGGTTACGGTGACTACAGGTTATTTCGAGGGCTGCACAATGCTAGCACAATGAACATAAGCAGTAGCTAGCCGTTCTATATAACATTACAAAAAAAAGTCTAATAAATTGTTATTTTAAAATTACGACATTCAGTTAAACGTCAAAAACGCAAAACAACAAACAAACTTAATACATTCCGTCAAATTTTAATGAAACAAAATCACAAAGGCATGTAACATATTCCATCAAAGACCGGCCTCGGTGGCGTCGTGATTAGGCCATTGGTCTACAGGCTCCAAACCCTGAGTGAGTGCTCCGCAAGGCTCAATGGGTAGGTGTAAACCACTTGCAACGACCAGTGATCCATAACTGGTTCAACAAAGGCCATGGTTTGTGCTATCCTGCCTGTGGGAAGCGCAAATAAAATATCCCTTGCTGCTAATCGGAAAAAGTAGCCCATGTAGTGGTGACAGCGGGTTTCCTCTCAAAATATGTGTGGTCCTTAACCATATGTGTGACGCCATATAACCGTAAATGTGTTGATTGCGTCGTTAAATAAAACATTTCTTTCTTTTTTTCTATATTCCATCAAATACCAAACGATAAAACCGCAAACACGTAATACATTCTGTCAAACTTTAATCAGGGCTCGACCTTTGCGGTCTCCCGGGATATTTTGGCTACTGAGTTCTTACTCGGACTACAAGTTATCTAAACCCGGTAGTCCGCGGGCTACTAAAATATTTGGCATGTGCAGTCACTCCACAATCAACAATACGTTTAATTCATCAGTGTCTGAAGTTCCACCATTCATGTGCTCGCTCTCTGCTGCCAGGAGTCACTGTAACTGTTAATAGTGTGACCCACAGGTGGCGATTGCGCAATATGATTTAGTGAAATAAAGGAGTATATTTGCCAGCGGTATGATTTTTTTTTTTAAAATAGCGGATTAATACAAATTATTTTATGTAATTTAGTGGCCAAATACACATGGTTCGTACGGGTCATGGAAATGCTGGAAAGTCATGGGTTATCTATTCGTAGTCATTTATGACACTCAACAACCCGTCCTATTACTTTAATAGACATAAAAACAAACACGTAATATATTATGTCAAACATCAATAGACAAACAACAAACACACGTAATACTTCCCGTAAAACATCAACAGATAAAACAACAAACGCACGGAATACATTATGTCAAACATCAATAGATAAAACAATAAACACATGTAATACATTATGTCAAACATCAATAGACAAAACAACAAACCCACGTAATACATTCTGCCAAACATCAATAGATAAAACAACAAACACACGGAATACATTATGTCAAACATCAATAGATAAAACAACAACAAACACACATACTACATTCTGCCAAACATCAATAGATAAAACAACAAACACACGGAATACATTATGTCAAACATCAATAGATAAAACAACAACAAACACACATACTACATTCTGCCAGACATCAATAGATAAAACAACAAACACACAGAATACATTATGTCAAACATCAATAGATAAAACAACAAACACACGAAGTACATTCTGCCAAACACCAATAGACAAAACAACACACAGGTATTACATTTGGTTAAACATTAACAGACAAAGGCATAAAGAAACGTAATACATTCTGTCAAATACCAATAGACAAAACAACAAACATACGTAATTCATTCTGTCAAACAACAATTGGAAAAAAACATAAAACAAACGTTATAAATTCCATCAAATCTCAACAGACAAAAGAAAAAACAACAAACGCATGTAACAAATTCTGCTAAACATCAATAGACAAAACGATACACAAACGTAAGACATCCTGTCTAACTTCAGTAGAAACACACACGCACACGCACGCATAATACATCAAAAGACAAATAGAAAGCGACGTTATAAATTCCATCAAATCTCAATAGAAAAAACTATAAACAAACGTAATACGGTACATACTATCTAACTTCAATAGACAGAAAAAGCACTAATACATATAATATACTAAAAGACAAACAACAAACACACATGCGATCAAGGTCGAGTTTTATTCTCTCGTTTGAGAGGGGTATCATTTTCGTGACATTTAACACGAACATTTCAAATTGGCTTACGATTACCTTTATGCGCCTTTTGATTTTTAAATATCCACGAACCCTTTTTTCTTTCTTTCTGTCCAACTCACAAATGTCACGTTTGTGCTCTATACACAGACAAACAGTGGACAATTGTTCGGATATTTTATGGTATTTTTCTCTTCCTTGCCTTAAGATTTCCGGGAACGTTTTTCTCCTGTATAACTGCTTTGCGTGCATGACTTTGAGACAGTTTTGTCATAATGATCTATGAAGCTCTATTCAGGGATCCAATGACTTTTTAATACTGAGCACTCTGTGGTCTGTCTCATTAAGCCTCCATACAGTAATTTACTTTGTTATGAAGCATAATTTGTATTGACAATAAACAAAAAACCACACGAACATGTGTGATTGTAGAAAATTGTACAAAACTATAGGCGTTTCAAAGTGCTCGGGGCTTTAATTTTGCGTGTGATACATGACAATACAAGTTGGTGTCTTTGTCACTGGGTGTTTTGATCCTCCTTTTGCAGCCTTGCTAATTGGTTTGTTTTCCTGTTTGTCCTTGCATGTATCAAACAGTTCACCA
>NC_054712.1:30223708-30241208 GCF_016097555.1 Gigantopelta aegis
ACTAATCAGTGCACAGTGATTGGTTAATTAATTGTCTTTAGAGGAAACCTGCTACATTGTTCCATTAATAGCAAGGATTCTCACCGACAGGACAGCACACACCACAACCTTTGATATATCAGTCGTGGAGCACAGGGCCCCGTCTTACGAAGTGATATTAGTGCTAAAACCATTTAAAGTGCATAGCTACGTTATGTACTTAAGGTGATCTTAGCGGGAAGATCGCTTCGTAAAACGGGGTCTGGTCAGGGCAGGAAGATACTGTAAATCCTGACATTAATGCGATCATAATATTAATGCGAAAAAATGCGAGCTCGTGTTATTCGCATTAATAATATGACGCATTTATTTCTCTGTTTTGTCTATGTATCCCACGTTATTAAAACAAAACAACTAAAGATTAAAATTCTAACATATAACACAACTGGAAAACAATTCATTGTAGGCAAGTCTGACTAATTGTTGACTAGTCCAGCAAGCTGTGTCACACTTTTAAAACAAAGATTAAAATTCTAATACATTTATAAAACAACTGGAAAACAATTCATTGTAGACGAGACATACGAATTGTACAATAATACGATACATCGCGTGTGAATGGGTTTCAGCACGCTAATCCTGATGTCGACCGTTTCTCTGACTTCACTGTTCAAGTTCACTGCAACTTAGTTGGGTGAATTGTTCTTTTGTTATGACTTTATGTTATGAAGATACAGTGATAATGGTACATATATATATGCTAATGTTTAATCAGACTATGTAACCATACCCGTTACGTAACTGAACGCTGCAAAATATGCTTGAAGTTGATCTCACCAAAAACACTAAGGACTAAACAGGTTAACAGATATGTACACAGATATGTGAGTAAGTTGATCTCAATGAAGACAACTGTAATTTGGAGTGAACCAAAAAGTACACGGAGGTGTGTTGCTAGGAAAGTAATATTTCAAACGGATGCTTCTCGCATTAACTTCATGTCGTATTTTAGTCTGCCCACCGTCACTCGCATTAATTTAGGGACGCGTTAATTTCAAGATCTACAGTAATAAACATTGCGTCCGTCGAGGTGGTTTCATCCATCGACCCAAGCACATCTGGCGAGCGTCCTTTTCACCGAGTTAGAGCCGACTTCTATTGTTATCAACATTAAAGGCATACTGTCACGGATTTAAGGACCTTGTTTCTCTAAAAATGGATAATAACTAAAAATTACATTAATTATTGGAAACCAAATCTAGCTATTGCATCATCTTAACTGAACCATGATGGAGTGAAATCCATGTCAACCCTCTCGGCAATTTTAGTTTTAGAATTATGGACCATTGCCATAATTCAATTATTTTTACAAAATATCATTAATAAATGGAGTATGGTGGTTATGAAGATGGTTGAATAAAGTACATTTAGGGACAAATCAAATTATTTTTGTTCAGGTAATACCTTGTTAGACCATTAAATAGGTCAGTGGTCTGTGACAATATGCCTTTAATATATTTAAAAATAGTATAGCATAGAGTTCTCGCCTGAGGTTCTTTCTTCGTAGGATCGAATCACCTCAGTGGACCCAATCTCTGACTGGTTATATGCCCGTCCCAACCAGTGCACCACGACTAGCATATTAAAGGCCCTATTCTGTGGGAAACTACATATAAAAGATTCCTTGCTATTTATGGAAAGATGTAGCAGGTTTCCTCGCTAAGACTATAATATGTCAGAATTACCAAATGTTTGACATCCAGTAGCTGATCAGTGTGCTCTAGAGGTATATTTAAAGGGACATTCATGAGTTTTCTGCAATTTTTAAGATGCTATCGACTAGCAGAGACTTTTTAACGATTGTAATTAAATATCAAATATATTTTTCTGCATAAAATATTAGTGGCTGTTTATTAAACGTGTTTCTGATCGTTCTACTATTTGTAGTAGGTTAAATTTTATTTTATTTCCTAAAATACGAAATTATTTGAAGACAAAATCCAGTTTGGGCTTCCAGAAACACATTGAATATATAGACACTTATAAACTAAACAAGAAAATATATTAATGTGTAAATTTAATTGTAGAAATATTTTATTTTTCGGAAAAATCTTACAATGCTCAGAAATGTCCCTTTAAACGAAACAAACTTTAACTTTTTAATAATTGTAAGGTGTACACTACAGGCTGAAAGCGGTGTAGGGTACAGTAAAGTGGTAGATTACATTTCGGATGTAATTTATTTATATGTTCTGCCCGAGTGAGTTGATACTTTGCTTATGTAAGATTTATACAATACTGTTAATATTATGAGTAATGGGAACTGATCACGCCATGTTTAAGCGGTCTCAAAACAAACAACTATTTTTTTTTTTTTTTAAACGAAAAGAAACACTAGTTCAAATCAAATAACCCTCCAAGCAAATCAGCATAAGACCCATTCAGACTAGTTTCTAGTGGAATCAGAATGATGGAGTTTAAACGAGACATCCATTTAAAAACAAAACACAAGCGAAACAAACCCAGTCCCCTGGCCATTTAGTACAACTTTATTCTCAACTGTACATTATACCGGCCTCGGTGGCGTCGTGGTTAGGCCATCGGTCTACAGGTTGGTAGGTACTGGGTTCGGATCCCAGTCGAGGCATGGGATTTTTAATCCAGATACCGACTCCAAACTCTGAGTGAGTGTTTCGCAAGGCTCAATGGGTAGGTTTAAACAACTTGCACCGACCAGTGATCCATAACTGGTTCAACAAAGGTCATGGTTTGTGCTATCCTGCCAGTGGGAAGCGCAAATAAAAGATCCCTTGCTGCCTGTCATAAAAGAGTAGCCTATGTGGCGACAGTGGGTTTCCTCGATAAAAAAAACCAGTGTCAGAATGACCATATGTTTGACGTCCAATAGCCGATAAGATATAAAAATCAATGTGCTCTAGTGGCGTCGTTAAATAAAACAAACTTTACTTTACTTTACTGTACATTATTGTTTAGTCTGTCTTTGAGATTTTAACTGATCTTTTCCCCCAAACTTTCAAACACGCTTACTATGGGCACAGAAAGACGGGTTTTTTGTTGTTGTTGAGGGTTTGTTGTTTTGTTTGTTTATTGCTATTACTATGAGACGTTCTGCATTCAGTTGTAGTTTACTGTGTAGGTTGAAATTATAATCATGGCATGTGATGCTTTCATTTGAAATATTTAATTTAGTTCCTTGTATTTTATCATTTAAAATGCAGTACATTTTGCGGACCACCAGTTTGCATTATTGCAACAGCACGTGTGTCATTAGTAACATTAAAAACCACTACAATCATGATATATGATGCTTTCATTTCAAAGACTTGTTTAATATTTAATAATATCAAGAGTACATTGTGTGGACCATTTGATGCAGAGAAATTTATTATAAAACGTGTACTAAATGACCAGGGTATGAAACATCTAGGGTATAAAACGGCAGCGAGAAAAAAGACATGTTTTATTTAACGACGCACTCAACACATTTTATTTACGGTTATATGGCGTCAGACATATGGTTAAGGACCACACAGATATTGAGATAAGAAACCCGCTATAGCCACCTCATGGGCTACTCTTTTCGATTAGCAGCAAGGGATCTTTTATATGCACCATCCCAGATACAGGATAGCACATACCACAGCCTTTCATATACCAGTCGTGGTGCACTGGCTGGAACGAGAAATAGCCCAACGGGCCCACCGACGGGGATCGATCCCAAACCGACCGCGCATCAAGCAAGCGCTTTACCACTGGTCTACATCTCACCCCCACCCCCCCCCCCCCCCCCCCCCCCCCCCCCCCCAATGATGAAAAGAGCATGTCACGTGAATTGAAGGGATGATAATGTTTTGGAGGTTTCGGGGAGTAGGGGTTGGGGGTGTTTTTGTTTCGTTTTATTCGTTGCCGTTTTTTTGCCTAGTAGCCACTGTTCGGTGATTTTTAAATTTGATAACATAGTATACATTATGATTAAAGAAACAGAATATTGAATTGTGCGTACGAGACTCAATCAATCAACCATATAAAACGTGTTTAAAACTACTAAATGTTCAAGCACGTCAGTCTTGGGAACACCCTCTGGGTTTCCTGGGAAATGTGTGCGAGATACTTATACAGGATATATGTAGTATATACTACAGCTGTAACACTACGATAGGGATGTGATATAATGTTAATCTTCACTATTACAGAATGTTACACAAATATACAAATTGTTTAAAAAGGTTATAGTAAAGCTATCGTGTCCGTGGGATGGTGCATATAAAAGATCACTAATGAAAAAATGTAGCGGGTTTCCTCTCTAAGACTATTGGTCAAAATTACCAAATGTCTGAAATCCAATGGCCGGTGACTAATAAATTATTGTGCTCTAGTGGTGTCGTTAAACAAAACAAACTTTTACTTTTTTTATATTATTGTATCTCTAATATAGGTCCTAATATAGGCTTAAGCGAGCCATAAAAACGACGGAATAGCTATTGTTTAAAACAAGGTTAAACAAGAGCTGCATCTATTTGAAGTGATTTAAAACACGACAGGAGCTATTTGACGTGATTTAAAAACACGATAGGAGCTGTTTGACGTGATTTAAAACACGATAAGAGCTATTTGACGTGATTTAAAACACGATAACAGGTATTTGACGTGATTTAAAACACGATAGGAGCTATTTAACGTGATTTAAAACACGATAGGTGCTATTTGACGTGATTTAAAATACGACAGGAGCTATTTGACGTGATTTAAAACACGACAGGAGCTATTTGACGTGATTTAAAACACGATAGGAGCTACTTGACGTGATTTAAAACACGATAGGTGCTATTTGACATGATTTAAAACACGATAGGAGCTATTTCACATGATTTAAAACACGATAGGAGCTACTTGACGTGATTTAAAACACGATAGGTGCTATTTGACGTGATTTAAAACACGACAGGAGCTATTTGACGTGATTTAAAAGACGATAGGAGCTATTTGACGTGATTTAAAACACGATAGGAGCTATTTGACGTGATTTAATATATACTACTCAAAAGAATTTAAGGTTCAGACGATATTTTCGACATTATTTTCTGAATGTCAATTATATTAGCTAGACCATAATGTCACGCATGGTATTGTTCCATTTTGACGAAAGTGGGTCTAAGCAACCCATAAATGAATTAAAATCCACTGTCATTGACACTGTCGACTAGTTCTAATGGCGAAAACATGCTTACATTTGCACGTAAATTAGGGTGAAAGCGAAAGGTCTGCTAAGTGCCCATAACTTGCTTTTTCACAAAGCGCTTCATTTGCACGCTTTGCACGTGTATTCCATGTTCCCAATGCTGAATTTCCGTATAATTGGAGCTTGCGTTCGTGTACGGTGCACACTCCAAATTCGACAATGGTACGACTTCAACTGACTATCGAAGATCGAGGAAGGGCTATTGCTTGGCTTCAGGATGGCAATACGCAAAGAAATGTTGCTCTGAGACTTGGTGTCAGTCAGAGTGTCGTTGGCCGACTGTGGCAACGGTACGAAGCAACGAATTCTGTTCGAAATCGTCCACGTTCGGGAAGACCCCGAAGCACTACAAATAGAGAGGACCGCTACATCACCAATATGGCTCTACGTCAACGCACAACCACTGCACGCCGATTACGTGACAATCTGCGGACTGCGACTGGAACTCGAGTGTCTGGTCAAACCATACGCAATCGTCTGAGAGCCAATAATCTACGCTGCCGTCGCAAGGCTGTTCGACCACCACTCCTACCACGTCACAGAACGGCCAGACGTCACTGGTGCACGCTTCATCTGCGGTGGCAACGTGTTCAGTGGGGTCGAGTGATGTTCACTGATGAGTCCAGGTTTAGTCTCCAGTTCAACGACGGTCGGGTTCGTGTCTACAGACTTCCTGGGGAGCGCTTCGCTGACGTTAACGTTAGACAACGTCACCGGTTCGGTGATGGCAGCATCATGGTGTAGGGCGGCATCTCTATCCACCACAGGACCCCCCTCTGTGGTGGATGGCAATCTGAATGGAATCCGCTATCTGAATGAGATTATCCGGCCGTTGGTTCTCCCAGGCCTTCAGCAGATTGGCGGCGGGGAAGTTCTGCAGGATGACAATGCCAGACCCCACCGCGCCAGGGTGGTAACGGACTTTCTCAGACAACAAGGTATCGCCAGGATGGATTGGTCAGCATATTCGCCTGACTTGGCCCCAATAGAGAACGCCTGGGACGAATTAGGCAGGAGAGTTCGGGATAACCATGCCCCTCCGGCCAACCTTCATGATCTGGGTCAACTTCTTATGGCAGAGTGGCAGGCCATTCCACAAGAGTTCTTCAGACATCTGATCAATAGCATGAGGCAACGATGTGTCGAGTGTATTCGCGCCAGGGGTGGGTTCACACACTATTAAACGAATGTTCTAATGTGTAAAATCCATGTTTGACAACCTTCAACTTTGACAGCATGTCATGTGACTTTCTTGTATACAGTGACGTTTATTTGTGTGTTTTTTGTAAATATGGAACAATAAATACAATTTTTGGTGTAGTTTACATCATCAATCTAATACACTCTGAAACTTATTTGGTTATAAATTTTTGACCCTTAAATTCTTTTGAGTAGTATATATATCTGCACTATATAATGCTATTCAACGATGCAGATTGTTTAAAGTTAAAGTTTTTGTTTAACGACACCTCGTAGTCATCAAAGGAAAGCTACGTGTTTCCTAATGCAGCAAGGATGTTTTTTATATGCACTTTCCCACAGATAGGAAAACACATACCACGGCCTTTGACCGGTTGTGTGACCGGCCTCGGTGGCGTCGTGGTTAGGCCATCGGTCTACAGGCTGGTAGGTACTGGGTTCGGATCCCAGTTGAGGCATGGGATTTTTAATCCAGATACCGACTCCAAACTCTGAGTGAGTGCTCCGCAAGGCTCAATGGGTAGGTGTAAACCACTTGCACCGACCAGTAATCCTTAATTGGTTCAACAATCGATTCTTGCATTTTCAGTTGCATTCTTACCTCGACCTTCAGACAATGAAGTTGTCTAGCGAGAACGTGGTGATTTCTCTCCCCCCCCCCCCCCCCCCACCCTGGGGGCTGTGTTGCGTGTACTTGGCCCACTAGTCAAGTACCGCATTGAACACAATGGAGACAGTGCTGTTGTAACCTTGAGTTACGGAGCTACCAACTCATCAGGATCGAAGAGGAGGAACCGGAGGCGGCGACCTAAGACTTCGCAGGGGGGACCAAACCTGGCGGCTCAACCGCCAGGAGCGGTCCCACCTGCCCCGAAGAGGAAGATCAGACCAACGGGAGCGAGACAGGGTGATCCAAACCCGGTGGCTAAACCACCGGGGGCGGTTCATTCTGCGCAGCCGCTCCCAGTTTCTGACCGGAAGCACTCGCCAGGAGCGGAACAGGGGGGACCAAAGCTGTCAGCTCCACTGACAGTGGCGATCCCTCCTGACGACCCACCTGCTGAGAGGGAAACTGGACACGTCATCGTGACGGACCCCCCAGCGAGCCCACAAGCGCCTTCCACTGATGATGATGTTGTTGCCGACCCTGCAGCCGGAGGGGAGTCCAAGAGGAGGAAGATGTCAACGGTTTTCCGAACCGGGGACATTCGACCAATCCAAATGGACTATCGCATGTGAAAACATCCCATCCAAATGGCAGGGTTGTATCCACGGCGACTTCACAGACACCAGCCAACTAAAGGGACTCTGGAATGAGAACAACTGGCGAAACTTACCCAACGGAATTGGGAAATACCAACTGCACTCAACAGGAACTGGCAACCAGATCCACGTGACTGCAAAACAGGACGGACTGTACAGGCAAGGACTCTTGATACCGGATATGACCAACATAACGATCCATCGTATCCTCAAGATAGTGCTGAGAGATATATATCCGGCAGCCATCTACAGGAATATCAAGGTCTTGATTGAAGGACTCCCCAACTTCAGGCCTGGACAGTCCATCACCTCACCATGAGTCCTGTTATACCAACCTCCTACTAACCTTTACCTCCGTGAGTACCAACCTTTTTTATTGGGCTAGTTAGACTTTAAACGTTTTGGAACCAGTTCTAAATTCTTATGTTTATTTTTTTTATAAGTAGTCTAACGCATTTTACTTTGGCGCCCGTTCAATTGCTCAAAATCACCTTAAAACTTTTCGGCCGAGCAGTCTTAACCATTTTTGGCTAAAATTTTAGAGTCCAGACATGTATCGGTATGCAGTACTCTTTGTAGACTTAGGTAAAAAACAGGCTTCACCGAGGAATCGAAATTCAGCCAATCAGAACACGGCTCCCACTCGGTGTTACTTCTTGTTTATGAAGTGTCTGCTAGTCGGTCCGCGCTTACTAAATGGCTTTTTTCCAAATTCTGCCCACTTCAAACTTATCCCCCCCCCCCCTGCTCCGGAGTCAGTCACTGGCGAAGTCAGAGGCTAATTCCGCAGTGGGCGTGCCTGAACCTTCGTGGATAGGGGCACGTAAATATAGTTACCCATACCCATACAAAGGCCATAGTTTGTGCTATTCTGCCTGTGGAAAGCGCAAATATAAGATCCCTTCCTGCTAATCGGAAAGAGTAGCCCATGTAGTGGCGACAGCGGGTTTCCTCTCAAAATCTGTGTGGTCCTTAAACATTTAAATAAAACATTTCTTTCTTGACCAGTTGTGGTGCACTGGTTGGAACGAGAGAACCCTGATTGGTTGAATCACCGTGGTGGTTCGATCCTCAGGCGAGAGCTCAACGGACAGCTAAATCCCGCTACTCGCTCCCCCCCCCCCCCCCCCCCATTGTTTTATGTCTGACATGTGTCACTGAGTACACGTGTTACTCAAGGTGCACGCAATGAGACGATGCACGCGCCTAGACGGTGCACGCGTGCTCAGTACAGATGTCTCAAATTGGTGCCTCATTAGTTCAGATCGATCCGAGAAACGAAGAGAGCCTAGTTCATTCGGGTTTAATGGTCTCACATCTTATGTTATTTTTTAAGCCTCTTTGGATGATCGTTTCCATTTAAGCTGCACTTTATGCGACTAAAGAAGGAATTTTTCACACTTCCTCCAACACAAATAATCATCGGAATGGCCATTTTCCAATCTCGTATGGATACAGGCTCACGTTTTCCTCATTTAGTAAATGTAGGAGAGAGTAAAATGTACGGAATTACATTAACAGAGAGTGGGGGCGATTGAAATGGGCTTTAGAATCGAGGTTTGTGGTCTCTTCAGTTAGTACGCCGACAGTTACACTCACGAGAATAATTATGCGAAAACAGTAAACAGGTCACTACTGATAGTAAGTTCAAACTATGCACAAAGTTAAAGGTGTACTCTGTTTAACCACACAACTAGATCACATTCATTTATTAATCATTGGACACTGGATGTCAATTATTTGGTCATTCTAACATATACATGTATGGTTTTAGAGAATCCATTTCCGTACATCCTAAGTGTTTCACGGGACTGTATCGTCCAACCGATTGTACACCCGAATGTTGATTGTTTGGTGCGAAATCGTTATACTCGATTATAGGTTATAGAACTCCAGTCGTTTTACGGAGCGGGACGTAGCCCAGTGGTAAAACGTTCGCTTGATGCGCGGTCGGTCTGGGATCGATCCCCGACGGTGGACCCATTGGGCTATTTCTCATTCCAGCCAGTGCTACACAACTGGTGTAACAAAGGCCGTTTTATGTACTATCCTGTCTGTGGGATGGTGCATATAAAAGATCCCTTGCTGCTAATCGAAAAGAGTAGCCCATGAAGTGGCGACAGCGGGTTTCTTTTCTCTATATCTGTGTGGTACTTAACCATATGTCTGACGCCATATAACCGTAAATAAAATGTGCTGAGTGCGTCGTTAAATAAAACATTTCCTTCCTTTCTTCCAGTCGTTTTACAACACTATTTGACACTGCCATTGATACTAACATATATGAAGCCCTAATACCAATGGCGTATTGTTATTGGCAGTTGATACCAAAAAGATACACTTCTGTATCTCTCTCTCTCTCTCTCTCTCCTTTTATAATACGTTAATACCTCAGTTTCATATCGAGAACCGAGAACCGGGGCACAGATGTTTGAATCTTAAAACCGTCTTAGGCTAATGGCGTGTGTCATTGTGACGTCATATCATGCTGGCTTTATGATATCGTTGATCTAAGATAGCCAGAACTGGTTATGTCCAAAGACATGGTTTTCAGAAGAAGAAAAAAAACCTTTACGTTTTTAAAATTTCAGAAAACTCTAAACAGCAAAGTAGTTTGATTTATTCAAAATCTAAAAATAATGTACATTAAAAAAATAAAATAAAATAAAATAATAAAAAAACCCACGAAATTCTGTTGGAAGATTTTGTTTCTGTTGGTTACTGGTCCGTCAACAAAAAACAATGACGATCACACTCGTTAGCAAGTTATTATCCGAGCCGACAGAATGTTTAGATTACCTGACCGAATGTCCGACAGGAATGCCAGTCAAAATTTCGAACCCTCAACACGCTTCTTTAATACTAGTTATACTAATTGCGACAACAATATAGTATTACTCTGGGATGTTTTTCGCAACTTTGTTACTGGGGAACCAGCTTTAGGTGTATCTTTCTGAATAAACTGTCACAAGTTTCAAGACAATTAAAGCTCTATCGTAACCGGCCGCGGGCGACGCGAGCGATGCGAGCGATTATTTTAGAAATTATTGATTTCAATTGCCGCATCCTAACTGCACGCGTGCGAGGCGACATATAAATCTGTCGCGTCGCACGTGTTCGGTTAGGATGCGGCAATTGAAATCAATGATTTCTAAAATAATCGATCGCATCGCTCGCGTCGTCCTTGGCCGGTTAGGATACAGCTTAACCGGACGCGTGCGACGCGAGCGATGCGAGCGATTTTTTTAGAAACAATTGATTTCAGTTGCTGCATCCTAACCGCACGCGTACGGCGCGACAGACTGTGTAGTCGCGACAAAATACCGATAGGGAATTGTTTCTATTTTTTGTCGCGCGACACGAGCGACAAACATATATTAACTAATCAAACAACTTTTACTTGGCGGTTTCATCTGTTGATAACAATTTTAAAAAGAAGACCGTCGTTATGGTCGCGTCTGGTTAGGATAGAAATATTGTCGCGTCGTTCGTGTCGCTCGCATCGCTCGCGTCGCACGCGTCCGGTTAGGATACAGATTAAGGCGCGACAGATTCATGTAGTCGAGCGCGCGACACAATACCGATAGGAATTGTTTCAATTTTTTTCGTCGCGCGACACGAGCGACAAATATATATCGACTAATCAAAGAACTTTAACTTGACGGTTTCAACTGTTGATAACAATTTTTAAAAGTCGACTGTCGTCTGGTTAGGATAGAAATAGTGTAGCGTCGCTCGCGTCGCACGCGTCCGGTTAGGATACAGCTTAACGCTTCATACTAATACGGCACTGTTAACCCGTACATGTACTCGTTCCTCACAGAACCGGCCTTGGTGGCGTCGTGGTTAGGCCATCGGTCTACAGGCTGGTAGGTACTGGGTTCGGATCCCAGTCGAGGCATGGGATTTTTAATCCAGATACTGACTCCAAACCCTGAGTGAGTGCTCCGCAAGGCTCAATGGGTAGGTGTAAACCACTTGCACCGACCAGTGATCCATAACTGGTTCAACAAAGGCCATGGTTTGTGCTATCCTGCCTGTGGGAAGCGCAAATAAAAGATCCCTTACTGCTAATCGGAAAGAGTAGCCCATGTAGTGGCGACAGCGGGTTTCCTCTCAAACTCTGTGTAGTCCTTAACCATATGTCTGACGCCATATAACCGTAAATAAAATGTGTTGAGTGCGTCGTTAAATAAAACATTTCTTTCTTTCTTTCTTTCGTTCCTCACACGAGTTTTCAGCCAGTTTGCCTGATATTAATATTAGATCATCATCATCTTACTGGTTAAATTAAGCAAAACATGTTGTGTTGCCAAATATGTAAATATTCGTCAAAGAATAGATCAGTTTTCCAGTTTACGATTACTACAGTATTCTTGCTACACAAAGCCACTTTAATCATTGAACTAATATGTATCTTTGTGTATACTTTGAACTTAAACATTTATCAGCTTCGTGCAAGCTTTTGTGTGTAGTTTACATTTAGTTACTTTTCGTTGTCCATTTCTCGTCTATTTCATGAAAATATTTTCCGCATGCGTATTATAGAGAGAACAGATCACGCCAGGTTAAACATTTCTGTTCATGTGTATTTTTTATACGCCCTATAACCTTTATTTAAAACATTTTTGGCTTATGTCTTTCATCCCTATGTTTATAGTAAGCTCTGTAGAGTATGTTCAGCCAAAAGGACTGCATTTAACATTAAAATGCCATTTTAGAAAATCACTTCCGTGTATGTACTTAACGAACATACCCTAGTTTTTACTAATATAGCCGGATTTTTGTCACTGAAATCATACTTTACTTAGATTTTGTGGTTTAGTGGATCAATTTCCGTACATTCGAAGTGGTCTTGGTCATCCTGATGTTTCTAATATGGAGTCGAGTTTTAGTCTTATTTTTAGAGGGTATTTCACCATTTCAAAGTCACAGACTCATGTTTCACTCAATTATAACTTAATCCAAATGTGTTACAGGTTTGTAGATTTAATTAAATTTAGTGTTAATTTTCACGGGTTGAAACTAGGGCCTGTCCCTTTAATGTCTGTTGTGTATTATACCAGGAAGTAGCTTCTTTAAATGTCTACCCATGAGGCCCAGGGCCCATATTTTCGAAGCAATCTTAGCCTAACAAATAGTAAAATCATCGTAAGCTATGACGTCACTATGGCGTGTGCTGTAGTGACGTCACACCCTACGATCGTTTTACGATTTCGTAGCGCTAAGGGCCCTGGTTGTAATAATCCCGATGAAACCATTTCTTTGGCAAAATGACATGTTGGAGATCGATAGTCTTATATACGAAGCGTTCGCTTGATGCGCGGTCGGTCCAGGATCGATCCCCGTCGGTAAACCCATTGGGCTTTTCTCGTTCCAGCCAGTGCTCCTGAACTGGTGTAACAAAGGCCGTGGTATGTACTATCCTGTCTGTGGGATGGCGCATATAAAAGATCCCTTGCTGCTAATCGAAAAGAGTAGCCCATGAAGTGGCGACAGCGGGTTTTCTCTCAATATCTGTGTGGTCCTTAACCATATGTCTGACGCCATATAACCGTAAATAAAATGTGTTGAGTGCGTCGTTAAATAAAACATTTCCTTCTTCCTATATGCGAAATACCTTACTGTGTGCCGTTGGTGCCTGCTATTAGTATACCCTTACAAACCCTCTAAAATCCATGTTATGCAAAAGTACATTGTTGTTATTTTTGACATTCATTAATTGGACATAAAAACATACAAGGTTTCATGTAATGAAATACTTTCATTATTTTGATGCATATACAAATTATTAATATAATTTCAATTATAATTATTTCCTCCTTACTTTTGCATTACTGTCCATTAATAATACATTTTCTTTCCCACAAAAAAAGACAAAAATAGCAACTAACATCGTTTCAATCAGTTTTTGTGCAAACTATACATTTGGGAATCTTGGATATGTTTAGAATTCGCCAATAGTTGACTGATTTTATTCTTTATGCCAACGATGTGTTTGCGTGCTTCGTTAACGGAATGGAGATTATGGTATATTTAAATCATGTGACTGTCTTTCATTTGTTGTTCATTTGTTGACACGATCATGTTTCCAAGTGCGTGTGCAGGGCATCGACAAAGCATTTTATTTTCTTCCTTTTTTTTTAAAAGCCAGGGCGCCATGACTGGTATATCAAAGGCCGTGGTATATACTGCCCTGTCTGTGGGATGGTCCATATAAAAGATCCCTTGCTGCTAATCGAAAAGAGTAGCCCATGAAGTGGCAACAGCGGATTTCCTCTCTCAATATCTGTCTGGTTCTTAACCATATGTCTGACGCCATATAACCGTAAATAACATGTGTTGAGTGCGTCGTTAAATAAAACATTTCTTTCTTTTTTTCCTTTTTAAAATGTATTTTTTGAGGGGTCGTGACCACGTCTTCGCCACATCTACATACCCGCACAATTACCTTTTAAATAATGTGTGTAATGTGCACAACGACAAAACTGTTTAGCGATATATATAATATTTCATTCCCTTAGTTCCGCACAAAATAGGAGTACTTTTTTCACAGGTACCCTGTACATGTTTCAAGCACTTAACACAGTGGTACTAGATGAAATAAAATTTCATGCATTTTATGTCCTGATGAAACTAATTTTTTACAACCAAAGAAAGAATTGTTTTTAACGACGCACTCAACTCATTTTATTTACGGTTTGTAACGCCGCATAGAGCTCCTGTCCCATAGAGCTTCCGAGGAGCTCAATGCGTCAATTTGCCCGATCGCCCCGCATTCAGCTCCCCTGTTATCAAATATCAACTACTACAGCATAAACTACTGACTATTTTTTTTACTTTAAGTTCTACTCCTTTATTCTTTAATCAACATCATCAAAAACAACAAATCACCATCGTTGTGGACGTCATCATCATCATTATCACCATCATCATCATCATTATCATCATCATCATCAATTATCATCATCATCACAATCATCATCATCTATGTTCTAAAACTTTTGTCTGCGATCATTTGCCTCTCATCATTGTAGGTTAAAAGTTATCTTTGGCTTAATATCTCGATTAAATTATGATGAGATGATAAATGCGTATGAGATTACTGTCATGGTGGATTCCAGCTCTTACAAATGCAGAGGTCTACTGTGTGATATAATAATGGAGCACATTCACTGGGGGCCAACTAAGTAAAACCATAATACGTTTCGCTACGAAGTCCGGTATAGGCGCTGCTGCGACAAAATGGTACACCGCATGATCAATATTTTTAAAAGCTATTAGAATTCGTAGAGTATCATAGACATTTGAATTATTTATGTTTCCATACGTAGTAGATTCTCAACGAAGTCTAAATGTTACGTACTGTAAGATATTGACCATGCAGTGTACAGTTTGGTCGTAGCGCCACCTATACTGGACTTCGTAGTGAAACGCCCTTTCGTTTTACTTAGTTGGTTCCACGTCACAAGGGGCGGGACGTAGCCCAGTGGTAAGGCGCTCGCTCGATGCGCGGTCGATCCCCGTCGGTGGACCCATTGGGTTATTTCTCGCTCCAGTCAGTGCAACACGACTGGTATATCAAAGGCCGTGGTATGTGTTATCCTATCTGTGTGGTGGTGCATATAAAGATCCCTTGCTGGTAATCGCAAAAGAGTAGTCCACTAAGCGGCGACAGCGGGTTTCCTCTCTCAATATCTGTGTGGTTCTTGACCATGTGTCCGACGCCATACAACCGTAAATAAAATGTGTTGAGTGCGTCATTAAATAAAACGTTTCCTTCCTTTCCACGTGGCATTGACCAAAAGGCTTCTGGAAGAAGCTATTCATCAAGAATTTGAATATCGTTGAGATACGTCTGTACACAACACAAGAACAGCCATGATGATTATTTAGACACCGCATATGATGAAGTTAAGGGTTGTACTGATTACAGTGAGTCATTATCGGAAGTGGAGAGCTCTATGCGTCAAGGTGAAAGACCCATTTTAAAGATGATGTGTACTTTCGACCCATAGAGCTCGTGGGAGCTTTTTGCGTTGTGGCCTAACACATAGCGCTCCCTGGAATCTCTATGCGTCAGGCCACAACACATAGAGCTCCTCAAGGAGCTTTATGCGTCTGGAGCTCTATGCGGCGTAACAAAGGCTATATGGCGTCAGACATATGGTTAAGGACCATACAGATATTGAGAGAGGAAACCCGTTGTCGCCATTTCATGGGCTAAACTTTTCGATTAGCAGCAAGGGATCTTTTATATACACCATCCCACAGACAGGGTAGTACACACCACGGCCTTTGATATACCAGTCTTGGTGCACTGGCTGGAACGAGAAATAGCCCAATGGGCCCACCGACGGGGATCAATCTCGGACTGACAGCGCATCGAACGAACGCTTTACCATTGGGCTACATCCCGTCCGTGTTTTACAATCAACACACATTTATCACCAATCATAGGACTTATTGTATTAACTGCTCTGTCAAACGCTGGGTGCACCTCGAACTTTGACTCATCCGGAAGTTATTTGGTGTAGGAGGAAGGAGGACTGTCACTCTCCCAGGACTGGCTAGACAGAATGAAGCTTGCTCGCGACCGCACCGTCAAAATCATCTTGCCAAGTGGAAAAGATACATTGGTTAATATGATATTTAAAATCACTGTAGGGGATATAGATACTGTCACGTGGCAAATTCAACGCAGACTTAACATCAACATCTTCGTTTTCATTGCCCGTATTGCGAACATGGCTGGGTACCCAACAAATTATAACTTCTCCGTTGATAATGGATAAAAATACTCTCGTATCACCATCCCAACCAAGGGATGCTCCAATTTCATATATTGTAAAGCTAGGAGACATGAGAGTGAGTCTGCGAAAAATAGTGTATTTGAATCCACATGAATCCGTAATCGGTTCCAGAGCTTTGATGATTGCCGAAAGTTCAGCAGTAAAAATTGATGCTGAAAATGTACCAGAAAGGCACAAAATTCCCAACCCGTGATTCGTCTGTGTAAACAGAAATGTAATCACGGTACCTCTCTTGGATTTCCATGAAATTTTGTAATAAATAACTGCATTTGTGAAATCTTTCTTCAGATGCACAAGATTAAACACCATTTTTGGTGGTTTGATACACCAATGTAGTAAAACAAAGTATGAAGCCGTCTTTAAATTGTCGATCGTATCGAGAACACTTGCAAATGCGGATCCAGGGTAGTGGGTCTTGCGGCTGGACCCCCCCCCCCCCCCCCCCCACACACACACACACACACACAAACACACACACAAACACGCACACACACACACACACAAACAAACACAAACACATACACAGACACTCACACACACACACATACATAGACAAACATACACACACATACATATACACATGCACATACACACACACAAAAACAAACACATACACACACACACACACACAAACACACACACACAGACACACACACACACAGAGAGATACATAAACACACATACATACACACACACATACATACACACACACACACACATATACACACACACAGACACACATACATATACACACACATACACATACACACAAACACACACACACACAAACACACACACAGAGAGAGACACACACATACATACACATACATATAGATATACGCACACACACACAGACATACACACACATACATACACATACACACATAGATACACACACATACACACACAGAGACAGACACAGGGAGCGAGATACACACACATATATACACAGACATACAGACACACACACACACACACACAAACA